>NC_066368.1:1970000-2080000 GCF_013377495.2 Cygnus atratus
AATAATTTCAGTAGCAGGAAGCTGAGAGTGGAGGCTCAGAGGATTCTGGTTTAGATTCTGACACACAGGCATCTCGGGAAATGTTTTTAACTTTTCAGTGTCAGCAGAGAAACATTTGCAAGGATTTTTAATATGCCATCTTACAAGCTGGGCAATACAAATGTGCGCCCTTTTCAAAAATACACCTACATTTTTTTCCTGATAATCACTCTACTGAAAACCAGCTACAATGAAAGAATATTAAAGGTTGAATTTTTAGCTGGTGTATATGATTTTGTTATATTCATTTTCAATAAAATGCAGTGGGGAAGTGACATGATGCATAAAACAACAGTGTACTAGAAGCCGATGTCTACAGGAATTTAAAAGTCACAACTCTCAGATTTTCAGTGAACCATGCAATATTTTTAATCATGGGAAGGAAGGAATTAATGTATCTGCTTTACATAAAACCTCATTTGTGTTGTTGATAACAATAGTTAGAAATCTCAAAGCTGAAACAAACCTTATCTGAACAAGGAATCTGTTGACTCTGCTGTTGCTTTGATTGAAGATGCAAAATTTTTTGCGGGGCTTGATGGTGCAGAACACCAGTGCACACAGACTGTTGAGGTCTGAATGCAACTCCTGCAAGTATGTCCCTCCCATAACTACTGCTTATTGTGCAAGGGGAAAAGCAAGAGTGGTAAGCTCTAAAACCTATTAGTTTTTTTAGTTTGTTTGTTTTGTGTTCAGGAAACTGCTGCTCTTCTGCATCAGGGGAGATGGCAGCACAAGTAGAGGCATCCTTCAAAGAATGTGCTGGTTTTGTTCTCACTCACTGAATGCTTTTTGGATCAGATATTTGTGAAAATTATATAGAAGATGACACTTATACACCAAGAGCAGCAATCCCCCTTCCTTGTGTTCTGGCTGCCCCCAGCTCCTTCCCACTGCACTTCCCTGTGTGCTGATGCTTGGGATAAATGGGCTAGAAGGAAGGGCACCAGCAGGAGCACAGAGCGGAAATTCAAATGATACCATGTTATGAGATTCAATTCTGCTTTATTTGCAACTAAAAGTTGTCATCAAGTGAAGCAAAGCAGAATAAATTTTCATTAAAAAGCATGATCAATCCATTATTAAAAAAAACATAACCTTAATTTAGAGAACTTTCTCTAGCATAGTTATTCCAACAGTCTTTGGTACCATACTTGATATAAAGGCCACAAAGGTTTTCCCTGTTACAAAAACCTACTGTAATCTAAAATGCAAATTTTTGGCTTTTGCAAGATGTTGATAATGAAGCTTGTGCAAACTTTGTGCATATATTTTACAAGGTGTCTGAGAGATGGTAAGCCCATGTTCCTAGTGTACTACTCAGGCAAAGCAAAAGAAGAGCAGATCAGCCTGATCAGGAGTTCATGCCCTAAATGTCCACACTGGTGACTTAATTCCAAGTTTCAGGGCAGGGAGAGATTTTTATTTCCAAAACCTTTTATGATGGTTACCAAACTTGTTCCCATTTACAGATAAACATTGAGGTCTTCAGCATGGAGCTGTTTTCTCCCTGCTTTATCTTGCCCTGCAAGTGGCCTTGTTTATGCTCAAGAAGGCAATTTAAAGATTTTGGTAGGATCAGGACCTAGTCAGCTGGTGATCCTCTACAGGCAAGTTAACTTAAACCGGGTTACTAGTGAATCAGCCCGTGATTAGACCAACATATTAACTAGTGAATTAGGCCCCTGATTAGACCAACATATTAACCTATATTACTTAGCTGGAGTAATTCTGACAAAAATGTTTTGCTCTCCAAAGGCAAAGAAACAAAGCCAATCTGCCTTGCAGTCCACTGCTCCATCCAAAGAGCTGTAATGAAAGCCCTGAGGTGAGATGAGAGGTAAGAGTTAAAATCTTTGTGACACTGGCTCACTGGAAAGCTCCTTAGACAGTCCTGATCTGAAAACATGCCTCACTTAATTCTTTAGTACAAAAAATAATATTTCAAATTGTACTTTGGACATGATGTCCACTTTTTTTGCTCAGCAAACAAGTCAGAAATTGTTTTTAGATTTCCTCCTTGGCATTCACAAAGTTTTGCCTAAAGCCCTTTGAGACTTGCTAAAAGAGATTTATTTACATGCATTGCAAGGAGCTTGCCAAATAACTTCAGCTTCATGTTTTTTAATATTTTTCCTAAATTTAAAAATTAATAAAAGGAATAAACTTTTGGTTTAGTCATTATTAATTATGAATGTCTCCATCTATTCTGTCTTAAATATCAAAGATAAACAAAAATGAAGATTATGTTAGGAAGTGAAAAACTGGCAAATACCCTACCCCTGTAATGTGCTAGGATTTTGCAATGTTTTGGATTATTTTTTTGGTGACAGTTTCTCCACTTTATCAAAATTTGGAGATCAACTAGGAGACTTCCCTTTGAAAGAGTTGTTGGCTAACTCGCTTCTATTAACTTTTGAAGTGTTCTTTGGAAGTGTTAGAAGGAAAAAAGTAGTTCTGCTGTAACAATAGGGACAGACGTTTTATGAACTGTGATGTTTTTCTCTTCAAAGTAGGACGAAAAATTCCCAGACTTAAGTAGGAGTAAGACCAGGTTTCCCTCCTTTCCCATGTACAGAGCAGAGCTGAGGACGTTATGGTTGACATTAGGGTTTACTTTATTTGTCTCATATGCAGTAAAAAATAATTACTCTGGTTGTTTTGTGGTTTCAGAGCACAGTGGTCTGCTCCAGAAGTCAGTGACTTCCTCTGGCATACTCATTTTGAGCTTTACATTTGGTTGTATCAAGTATTTGAAGCTTAACTGAAAGGTTAGTTAAGACATATTCTATCTGTTTTATTTAGGTGTATCTGATAGCATGTCATTTTCCTATCTGAGGCTGTTTAGCCAACTGTAACAAGTGATATATATTGACGTCTACCGTGCAAATGAGAAATGGATAATGGCATGGATATATTAGATATGAGTTTTTGATAGGGATTTTAATATAGCCATTATATCAAGAAGCAAAATGGGAGCACTAGAAAAAGTCTGTGGATATACAATGGATACCACACCAACATTTAATAAAGTATTTATCACTAGCATTGTTTGTTAACATGGGTACAGGGAGTACATGGGTTTACGTGGGAGTAAAATGAACTGGTTTTGGCAAAACTTGGTCGCAGTGTGCTCACCAGGAACAAGGAGTGGCCCAAAGTATTGAATGAAACCTGGTCTTACTCCTACTTAAGGAGAAGCCAGCCTCTGCTGGTGGGCCCGAGGCACCGAGGGCAGTGGAGAGAGCATCTGGAAATTTGTTACTGGACTGAGCAGGAGTCATAACTGAGGGCAACGGAGAAAGAAGTATAAACAGAAATAAGCCAGGCCAAAACACAGAGTGAATAATATGTCAGCTGTCCCTCTTCAGTTCGCTGTTGGCTTTTTTCCTCTGAACTATGTTTTGTAGTGGAAGGATATGGAAACAACTGTCTTTTTTTTTCTTCTCTTCCCCCTCCTTTTACTATGTAATCTAAAAACAAAGAACTATATTGTATTAATATGAATACATGCCAGAGCGTACTTTATAGGGTCATTAATACATTTCTTGGGAGGTCAAAAGACATGAAACCGAAGGGCTTGTGCCTCACAATAAAAATGAGGCATGTATTGTTGGCCCTGGAAAACATGCCCTGGAGTATAATATTTGTGTATTTAAAAAATTATACAGGCAGAAAATACAAGGGCAGCTGCAGTGCTTTGGATTGTGCGTAACAGCAGTGACACAGGTGAGGGCTGGAATGGAGGTTGTAATGGTGGGAAAATTGGGCTTGTGCCTCTTTTTGGTTCTTTATGAGGTAGAAAAAATTGTCTTAACAGTTTAAAAAACATTTTTCTCCTTGTGTGCGTGTGTTTTTTGTTTTTTCTTTAAATATGAGAAACTCTGGTCACCTGTATACTAGGCTCTGGACACATGAACAGGATATCCCATGAAAACCCTGGAGAGGGGAAAAAATTAACCACCGAATGCAACTGCTGAAGTTCAGAACAATCTCTGCTAAGGCAGAAAAAATTACAGTGTGCCAAGCCAGAGGAATTGGTCCTCTGCAGGCTGGAGCTAGGGCTGTGGCACCTGCCTGTGCCCTGGGGTGGGGAGGGGATGGATGGGCAGCAGTGCCTGGAGCGGTGCCCTCCAGCCTGCCCAGGACTGGTGTGGAGTGACAGCTCCTGTCCTTTCTCATAAATGGCTGAGAACGAACTATGTAAAACTTCCCACAGAAGGACAGTGACAGATGCATCTTTTCGGTTATTTCTCAATTAAAGGAAAAAAATAACGAGTGCTGAAAACCAAACATAGTTGCTTTCTCCATTGAACTCCTCCATCACCTCCTATATATATAAAAAATAAATTAATACATAAAACAAACCCAAAGCATGCCACTTGACTTCATAGCTGCATAACACCTTTGCTGGCCAAGCTGAAGCCTCTGCAGGTTTTTAATGCAGATTTGCAATGCTACAGGAGGGGCAATACCTGCATTACTGCCATGCACTGCGGAGGGCTGTGGCTGGAGAGCTGGGTGTCACCCTGCCGCAAGCCTCTGCCATGGCAAGAAGTTGCATCTGGCTGTTTGTTTAACACTCCTGTGAAGCTTTTCATTATCTTACCACTAATGCACTGCAGAAAATGGAATCATTAGAGTACAGCCGCATTCAAATGTAAACATTTGAATAATTTACACTTCCAGCCACAGTTAAATAAAAGGTTTCAATATCTGATGGAAATCTGACAATAAATATTCATTTCTAATTTTCAGTAAGTAAACTTTATGGCTTCTTAAGAGCCTTTTCTTGAAGTGTAATGGCAATTTTGACACTTGGGCACATATGGGATTAAAGTTTCTCTCTGGTCAACAGAACCATGAAGAGTCATTATAAAAATTAAAAGCTAGAAATAATTACAAACATTACAATTAGTAGCAATTTGGGGACCTTGACATACCAACAAAAGCTGTGTCTTTTCCACAAAGTTTTCCTGAGGGACGTGGAAAAAGGAATGGAGGAAAGGCACTGCCTGGCCAGTGAAGGTGTATGACTGGAGGGGTGCCAGCACTGAAATAATTTTGTGATAGAGGAGGCAGCAGCAAACTTTCATTTATGGGCACAGCTTTGGAAAAGGAGTCGAGATTTGCAGGGGGGAGTCAGTACCTGCAAAGCGTGGGAGCACCCAGTGTTCCCATGATAGATGTCTCTCTCGATTTCTGCCACAAACTTTTATTTTCAGAGGTTTATGGGTCTGTAGTAAAAATCCACTCAGAGTTTACACTTGGTTTACACCAGGTCTCTGTCTCCCAAAGTTTATTTTAACAACATTTTTATGTAGCTCTTCTTCAGGTGGCTCGGGGTGAATAAAACTTGAGGCATACTGGTTTCCAGTGCTGCCATGTAGTTTTACCACCAGAAGGATTTTTTGGGTCAACAAAATTGGGTGGGTCATAATTATAAGCACAGGCTCCCAAGCCAATCAATTTATTTATTTATTTATTTAGGATGTGATTTTAGCACGTTGCTGTTGGAAAGCAAGAGTTTCATAAAATGCGGAGATGCAATTGCACAGTAAATGTGTCCACGAGATACTTTATCAGGGACCTGCAGCACCTTGCCTTGCTCTGCTGGTCCAGTGCTCCGTGTCCTGCCATGGCCACCACTGACATATGATGTAATGGATTTGGGGAATTATCTTCTCTTTAAATCTTACTCTGGTTACAATGTTGGAGATGGGTTTACAGCCAAGAAGACTGATGTGCAACATCCCTTCCAGAATATGTAATTGGTGCGTCTGCTGCTTTGTGATATATAAATATCTAGTCCATACTTGAATATTGCTACCATGTTGAACTTAGCGATGTTCATTTGTCTGAGTTTCAGGTTGGGCAGCACAAAACTTCTTTTCATCTGCTTGAATTTGTGAGGCTTTAATTGATTGTGTGCTTTGAGTCAGAAGCTCTTGATCTGGCTCATCTGTGCTGATCAGTATGTTTTATACTGCATCACATCTTCTCTTATGTGCTTCCTTCTAAGGTATAATTGTTGTCTACCAATCTCTTTATATTTCATTAATAAATAGATTTTCAGCCTTCCTTTGATTGTTCCTGTCATCATTCTCCGAGCTCCTGGGATTTGTGCAATCCCGCTTTTGTAACACAAAGTAACCAACACTGCAGCAGCAGTCCAGAACAATCTCCATCATTAATTTATATTCTTCAGGATAGTTCCTACAGAAACTTGTTGTTTAATATGATTGTGTGGTCTTGATTAACATCAGTAATCCCTGTGATAGAGTTGTTCAATAATCACTGAACAGCTCTGTGGGGGAAGGGAAGGGAAGAGGGAAGAAAAATACAAGTAAAATCATTTTTGTTTTGGATTGTTCATGAGTAAAGGGCACCAAACTTTCCACAAAGGACCGAAAACAAAAACAACTGTAGTTTCCAAATCTGCTGTTTTATTTTTTTCTGTGGTTAGGTTAGGAGGAATGTTTGCTCCTTGCATTAGTGGATTTTAGCACGGTAATGAGAGGAAGGGAGAAGGAGGGGGGCCACAAGGAATGGCCACTCGGGAACACCACCGAGGCAGACCCGCGCCCGCTCTCCCGCCTGGGGTACAGAGGCAGGGGTGAGAGTTTCATTGCTCCCTTTGCACTTTCGTGTTATAAAAATTGTTAGGGCGGACTGAAACCTGACACATCACAGAGCTCGACCCCGGACGACTTGTGGGAGAGAGGACAGGACTGGGGAAACTTCTTCGTGCCAAGGGCCCTTCGCACTGCCCAAGTGTTGTTCCTCTTGGGGATGGTGCTTATCACCACCACTTCTAAGAAATTATGATAGCTTTTGGCAGGAAGCTGAGCTGGCATGACTTCCAAACAGGATTATTTCTGCCAGGCCCCACGGGCTGAGGTGGGACAGAGAGATGGAGCACGATGAGGCAACGCACAGGACTTGTTCCCATTTGCTGTTTTTGGGTGCAGCAGACAGACTTAAAAAAAAAATCAAAATAGTTTGAAAAACTTTTCAGAAACCACTTTCTATATATGTGTATATATAAAATGATGGGAGTTTTATATACATATATATGTATATGTGTATGTGCTTTTCTGGGATTGGAAATGCTGTTGTTAGACTCCCGGAGCTACCACTTGGTGATACAGCCGTGGGTGTGCCAGAGCTGCCCTTGTGTACATTGGCCTCAGAAGGATGCATGGCCGTAATACATGACAGCACACTCCATGTGTGCTTCACCATAAATGTCTGCGAAAGCAGCAAAACAAGAGGACCCCTGAAAGTCTTTAATGCTTTGCTGTGCTGCAGTCCAGAGGAGAGCTCCCCAGCACCATCATCCATTGTCTGAGGCATTTGCAGAATGGAGACAGGCATAAAATAATGCCTCTTAGCACTAATTGATACTGAATTTATTGCAGAAAATATTTGGCTAAGCCAATGTATGACCCAACACCATGCCTTCTTTTCCCTGTTTTCTGGTCTCTTCTTGCTCTTCTGGCTCCTGGCATTGTGGAACTAGAATATACGTTAGGAAGCAAAGGTGTGAATTGTTTTCCTTTTAGAGCAACTTGCCTTTATTGAGATGCATTTGTTATCCTGGACTCGTGAAAAACACTTTGCCCTTTTCTTGCTCTATTTTCCATTTCTGTCTCTTCTTCATCCCTAACTTTATTTTCTCTTTATTTTCCTTCTCAGCTCTTCTTTTTCTTTACATCTTCTTCCTTTCTCTACCCTTGTTCATCCTTCTTCTCATCACTCACTTGATTTAAGGTAAGGAGAGCACATGCGAACAGAATTGCTGTGTACAAAAGTTAAAGATATATATGGGATCCTTCATAATGCAGTTCACTCAGGCTGGTGATAGTGAAAAGGTATGTTTTCCCTGAGCTTGCCAGCAGTGTAAACCATTCAATTGATAACATAATACGTTTTTATGGTCTCTGTATAGCGATTTTCCATTTAAGTGTAAGTTAAATTGATGAATTCACATAGAGGCATAGAGGAAAGTTTTTCCTTTTTCTTTTGTAGTATAAATTCTACATGAACACTCCTGCCCTCCATTGTGAATGGGTTTTCCTCCTAGCCATACATGAAATGTGCCCTTAGGTTCTGTTACAAATAGGTTTACACTGATATGTATGGCTGCTATAAGCATTATGGTCTTGATCCTGCACTCATTGAAATCAATGGCCACTTTCCTCTTCCTTGTAGCAGTGCGAGATCAGAGCCTGCAGGTCGGTCTGAGAACACAGAGACCCCATGGATTTGGTTTTGGAGGGTTCTGTGGCTATTCTGTGAACATCAGTTCTTAGCTGGATCTGCCCTACCTGATATTCTTGTCTTGTGGCATGTAGCCATCACGTTTTGCTACTTACACAGGCAATTTCTCGGGAATTTTTCTTTGTAGGTTATTCAATAACAGAGTTTCTAGTCTTGTTCCAACTGGCTTGGGAGATCTGTTGCTTGAGTCAAGATACTTCTCCCTCTGTGAAAACTACTGGGCACTTTTGCCAGGTGGGTTATGGAAGTGGGGTCTTTTGCAGAAACAGGAGTTGCTGCAGGGAGTGGTATTTGCTGTTCTGCTGGTAACATATTTTCTCAGTGAATTTGCTGGTTGGATTATCTGCCTTTCCCATGAAAAGTAAAACGTGACCATTCATGCTCTCTAACAGGATCCAGCGACAGATTCAAAGTGTCTGGTCACATTTCAACGTGGCTAAGCTATAACTCACCACCCTAAAATACATTAATCAAATATATTTTCTGCACTCTGTTTCCTAACGAGGACTCACATATTTATTTTCTGTGCCAGCACTGCTATATTTCACATGAATTCTAATATTTCAGTGGTCGGTAGGGAATCCTTAATCGTATGGATTAGAGATCCACTTGGCTGAAAGGTGCTATTAGAAGTAAGGGGCTGCATGTTTACACAATGTTCGCTAAAATGTTGGATTGTAATCTTTGGCATGCTTCATGATGAGCTAGCCTTGGTATATCCGTAACCACGAGTTTCAGACCATCAAATATCAGCTGCCCTGTTCGTATGAGTCCTGCTTCGGACTCCAGTCCACAGAAACAGCTAAACACGTTTCTGTGCAAGCACATGCTTAAGTTCATTATTAATTAGAATAGCCTTTAACAGTTTTTAAAATGCTCAAAAGAGTTCGGGGCAGAGTGAAGCAATGCCCAGAACGTGGATGTTTTCTCAGTTGTGAGCTGAAGCAGCACATCTGGCAACATCTGCAGCACCTGTGCTGGAGCATAACCCAGGGGCTGGCACCAGCTGCCCCCTTCATCACACAGGTGAGCTCCAAAGGGGGCTTTTTAATTGCATCACCCCCCTCTGCCCCCTTAAATGGTACTGCTTAGGGAAAGATGGGCTTGATTTCTGGCAATGGGTGCTAAAACCATCCTAAAAATGAAAGAAAATTAATGAATGTTTGTCTTGAGGCACGTGAGACCTCTGACCCTTCCCTACCTCAGTGGCATATCTGCCACGCAGGGGTCTGACAGTTACCTTCCTAAAAACCTTTTGTGCTGTCTCTGCACCACAGCCGTGAGGGGAAGTGGGTCACTCTTTTGTTTTTAGAGTGAGAATTGAGCTTCTCAGCCTCTTTGGCATACCAATAAACCTAGCAACAATAAAAAGGAACAGTGTTCATTATACTGCTGTGTGGGGAGTTTCTTTAAGAGTTGGGCCCTAAATGGTTTTTAATCCCAGGATGCACTGATTGTGATAATGTGGAGAGGCAAACCAAGCATCAGTTATAAAATCATTGCAAATATGAGCGGAATAAAAAACGGTCAAAAGGATCTTGTTACAATTTCTGCTTATTCCACAAGGGTTTAAGGAAAGTAAAATAGGCAATGATTTTGTTTGGGACTTGTTTACGAAAGATTACTTTTTGTATAGGTAAGTCAAAAGGTTAAGGAAGTAAACAGAATTTAAATACAGTCAGTTTTAGTAATTTTTCTGTTGTTTGCCTTAACTGCTTCCTAACATCATAAAAAAGCCTGCAGCACTCAGGTTAAAAGAAAAAAAAAAACACAGAAAAAAAAAAAAACAACCTCCAGCCAACAACAAAAACCCACACCAAGCCAGCTTAAAGAAGTAAAAGCCGTAAAATGTAAGCTATGGCACACCTATAAAATATAATTTTGCTTTTCAGTCTGCAAAAGTGCTGTAGATCTAAAATTACAATAAATCTCCAAATGTCCAGCATTGATTACTTCAAGCTTGTGGCTTTAATGGACAACAGAGCAGCACATTATGATGCCATGATTAAGGAATTGTGGAAAAGAGTGAGAGCGATTTTGGACTTTATTTTGGCACCTAGCAGAGCTCAACGTTACCACAATTATTGGTTTTCTGAAATATGTCCCTATGCATTATTCTGATCAGATTACTTGCATTGCACAATCCTCTGGTGAATAACAGGACAATAGCACAAAATAAATCTCTCTCTGAAATTTAATCTCCATGTCTGTAGACTGGAGAGAAGAACATCCACATCCTTCTGATAAGAAGTTGTATATTATCCTGAATGGTGGTGTATTTTTGTTTTATAATTGTCCTTAATGTAAATTATCAAGCGAGAAAGCAATGATGCCAAAGATTTCTCAGGAAGGAAGGGTTGAAATATGGGTAAAGTGTTCCCATAAGCGCAGCATGAAGAAACCCTAATTTTCTTAGTAAACTACAGGGGCGGGTGGATTCGGTGGCTTACAGAAACCATTAACCTTTCCCCTATTATTGGTTCTCAGTGTAATTTGTTTGATAATCTTCTTCCTCAGTGAATAGTAGTCCAGCTTATCAACTAATAAAATATCCTCTCGTACTTCTGCAATGTTTAGCACATTGTGGCTATGATACAGCTGACAGCAAAGCAAAATTACCTGCTCTTTTTGAGGTGCACTTCTAATCCAGGGATTGGAAAGTAGCCAATATTTATGGCCTGGAGGGTGATCTTGTGTTTATTACTGCTCATCCACTGATCTCCATGGACAAGTGAGAGAATAATTGTTATATTAGGAAAGCAGAAAATATGCTGAGTTTTAAGCACTCAGCCTTCACTTGCACGCATTCAGAACTAGACCTTTATAGATGTGCAGGTGCTTAGAAATCCTTGCTACACCCCCTAAACAGTCCTCAGCCTGCATGAAGATCGGTATCTTTAGATGGGCTTGTCCTAATATAATCACGTTACAGTGGCTGGTCTTGGGTGGGTGTTTGCAGCTGCAAAGTGAAGGAGTATGTTCTGCGGGAGCCAGTTCTCTGCAGACCTTCTGGGTTCCCCAAAAGCTGTGGTTTTCTGAGCAGGTCTGTGAGTGGGGCTGTTTGCAAGGCAGAACGGCTGCTGGACCAGAGCGCATGGCACTGGGTTGGCTGTCAGGCTGGCACAGGCTCCTCCTGGCAGCAAATCTCTCCCCCAGGCAGCCCGAGCTCCCTCCCAGGATCATGCAGCATGCAAAGCATCATTAGCAGGCGATGGCAGAGCCTCGGTGGCACGCCGGGCAGCGCGTTAACCTCTCACCTCTGTGGAGCTGGGTACAAAACAAGGCTCAATTCACAAGTGAAAATTGGATTCGGGAACTTCATTTTAGTGTCCATGCCTTGATATCATGAAAACTGCTATGCACGTGGGCATGACTGCCAATTCTGCTCAGAAACGCTCCAGGGCTGGGATGGAGCACTGGACACTGCCAGCTGAGATGAAGATGTATTGGCAGAGGCTTGGGTGGAAGTTCACCCAGCAACTGCTTGCATGATCCTGGCTCCATCCCCGCTGTACTATCCAGCCCGGTGTTTTCAGTAACTAAATAAACCCAACTGGAACGAAAGTTGGCTTTTCTGGAGCATGTGACTATTCCATACAGAAATTATGGAAACGATTATCGAATTTGTGTGGTTTAGAAAGAAAGAATAAAATATGAATTTTGTTTAAACAGGTATCACTACGAGTTGTACATTGGAACCATTCCAAGGAAGCAAGAGCCAGCAGCACTACGTTGCTTTGCCTCTGGTGAGGTTCCCGCAGTTGCAGTGTGTGTATATATATTCACCAGCAGCCCCTTTCTTTGTGCTGTTTGGGAGTAGGTGAGCTGCTCTGTGTGGTGTCCTGGGAGCTCTGTGGGGCGATGTGTCATGGTGCACTGTGACTGCTGCTGCTGAGAGCACCCTGCTACATCTGGAGAGGTTGTGGCAGCTGCCAGAGGCACTTCTTGGGGGATTTTGCTCTGATTTAGCAGTCTCCAGAATCAGAGGGCTAAAAGCTGCCTGTTCTCAGTTGTTCTTCTGGCCTGCTGTGGCTTCAGAGATTAATCTGACCCCAAATTTTTTTCCCATCTGTGCCTGGTACAAGATGCTGTCTCTGGCACATGGATTTTCCTCTCTATAAGTCTTTCCTATTCCTCCTTCAAGCTGATACTTTTTCCTGTCTGTGTCTGTTCTACTTTATTTCCAACTTAAAATTTTCTTCAGTTTTCACACCTGTTTTCAAATTTCACTGGCTAAGAATAATATAAAATACCAGTTCAAAACAGTAGCTTACATTATTTTAAAATAATAAAAATAGCAAAATAGTTTTGCTTACACTATTTTAAAGCTTCCAAATAAAATTCTAGATAGTGTTTTTGAGGCTTTCTGAGCACTGCATGGTTTATCATTAATTACCGTGGATTCCACTGCATGTAGAGGAACCAGAACTGATCAATACTTCCCTTCCCTCTTGGCCCTCTCCCCTTTTCTCCTGCTGCAGTGACACAGGCTCCCCCCAGATGTTTCCATCCCTGCCCCTGCACAGAATGGCTTGCCATGGTCCTGCTCTTCTCTGGCACGAATTAGGTGTTTCTCAGGTTGGAAAACGTCAGTCTGAACTGTTTTTTAAATGTAATTTTATAGATAAAAGGTATTGAAAAGATGCAGTGGTGAAGAAGAGGTGCAATGGTGCCCATTTTTGCCTCTACCAGGAGTTCTGACGGTGGTGGCCAGAGCAACCACCTCTTCACTCACTGGCTCTTCTGCCCTGGAAAGGTACCAGCTGGTGACATTTCTCCACGTACAAGGCGAGCAGCCTGCCATTTAGGCAGACAAAATCCTGCCCCTTTTAAAGTTAGTTGTGGTTTTGCACTGTCTCTTAGTGAGGCCAAGGTGCTATGGTTTTATATGGAGTAGGTGAGGATGCTAAGGCACTTGGTGGGGCTGTGCAGGTTTCAGCGGTGCCAGGAAAGACTTGTTCACTGGCCTATTTTCTTTCTAACCACTTGTAGTACGACGGGGAGAGTACATCTGTGACCAGCTTTGCAATGAACTTCAGGTGTGAACTTTGTGAGTTTGGACTTTCTAAGCTCCCCTGTGAGCAGCCCTACCACCCCCTGCATAAACAATTCAGTCACGTAGGGGTTTTGAAGGAAGAGAGCACTTCTAAATCATTCAGCACCTCCTGTCAGATAACAGTGTCTATAGTGAGGTCATCACCTCCCTCTTGGTTGTCAGCCCAGCCATCTCCTCCTCCTGCCTCCATGGTGGGCTTGGCTGGATGAAAACTTGTGCTAGGCTGCAATGAGAGCAGGGTCGAGGTAGAAGGAGGGTTGGGGCTGTTGGATGAACCCAGCATTAAGGACAGCAAAAATGCCTTTGCCACCCAGATGACATGCAGCCTTCTTCTATGACATGAGCAACATTGGAGATTTTCCTGGGCTGACAGCTTCTCCGTATCCTGGGAGGCACTTGGTGATAAAGCCAAGCACCTGGATTAACCACCTGGAGTAGTCCAGGATCCACATTCACTTTGGCTTCAACATTGCACAGTTTTGTGTATAACCTACATGTGTGAAGGCAGCCAGGCATCTCACAGTTCACGTAGAGTGGAAAATCTGCCACATTCATTCTGTAGAATAACATGTATCTATAGCCAAGGCGGTTTGCTTATCAAAGTGTCAGAGAGAATGTTTTTAATCAGCTGAGTGAGTTTAAAACTAAACATTGAGAAAAGGACTTTCATATCAGGAAACTGCAACTTTTTTGTTTTGTTAGCAAAGGTGGTGCTGAGTGAAATGATGAAACAGTTTAAGTTGGTGTTAAACCATCCACACATCTCAACAAGATGGATTTTCAAATGCTAAATTGCCAGGATAAATTAAATATTGTACATAAATCTATCAGCACACTTCAGTACACACAATATGACCATAGCTTGTCTGGTTGTTTTAGGATATTGCTTTGTTCATGTAATTGAAAAATCTTTGATAGATACTATTTGTATTTATATTCTGGTTTATCTTAGATGTGAGCCTTCCAGGAAACAAGCTAATACTTATTCCTCAGAATATTTTTTAGTACTTTGTTATAGTAGTTTATTGGTCATTAAATAAGAAGCTGAAAATCAGAACCAGAGGGAAAATATCTAGCAAAAATATGTGTTGAATTTCAGTACTTTACAGTGCTTAACATTAATGTCATTTAATAACAGTTTGACATCTGTGGCAAATATTTGAATCACAGAGAACTTGATGCTTAGTTTTGTCATAATTTCTAGTTAAATATGTTTTATAACACTTAAATTTCTGAAGGTTCTTTATTAATTTGATTTTCTAAAGTACCCAAAGTGGTCTGAAACAGAAATTCCCAGAAAAGGATTTAGTAGAAATGTTTTATCATAGACTCATAGAATGGCAGAACAGCTCAGGTTGGAAGGGACCTTACAGATCAACCAGATCCAACCCCCTGCCATGGGCAGAGATGCTACCCACTAGACCAGGCTGCCTAGGGCGCCATCCAGCCTGGCCTTGAACACCTCCAGGGATGGGGCATCCACAGCTTCTCTGGGCAGCCTGTTCCAGTGCCTCACCACCTTCATGGTAAAGAATTTCCTCCTTACATCTAATCTAAATGTAAATCTACCCTCTTTTAGTTTAAAACCTTTCCTTCTTTTCTACCATTATAAGTTCCTAAAATTATATAGACAAATCTGATGCTAAAAATAAATAAATAAATACAATAATAATAATAAAAAAAATAGTTCAGGGAAATTAAGTAATTTTTAAGATCTTTATTTCCAAAGTCACAGGAAGCTTGTGTACTTCCCTTAAGAATTAGATAACATTCAATGGTGGAAGTCACCTAGACTTTATGTATGGGTGCAGGCAATGGAACAGGCTTGAAAATGCTTAAATGTGGTAAGACTCAATAAATATCAGTGAAAGGCAGGCGACACAGTTGGCAAATCTGAATGAGGAGGAGAAGACCTTCAGGAGAGCTTACTGACGAGAGTCCTCCTCTCTGTTTTGCCTCGGCAGCTTCATGTAAAACACTTGTTTTTTCCAACTGCACACTCAGATTTTTGTGCAGGATGTATGTTGTAAGCTCTGAAATTTTGTATTGTGTCCAAAAGTATTGTTATAGGCAATTTAGCAGCAATGCAGAAGCAAAAGTGATTTTTTGGGGGGGTTTGTTTTGCAACAGGATATCATCAGACATTTCTGTCCAGGTGTGATTGCAGGGATGGAAAGAAGAAGGGATTAGAGAAGGTTCTCTTGAAAGCCTGCCTGATATATGGAGAGACCAGATTTAATAAATATTGATCAGCCTAATATGCCACAGTGGCTGCTTAAATGCAAGGTACGGGTTGGTTCTATGTGATACTCAATCTAATTTTAGTTTTATGCAAGAGTTATGCCATTACATTATGCCAAAGTAATGGCCAAAAATTATGCTGCTGTGATGGGAGTGATGTGAGGAAACTGCCAGTGAATGTTGGTGCTGGTGGCAGCACTCAGCACTGCCAGGTTAGCGTGTTATTTTCTTCCTATATTCTTCCTATTTCAGAAGAGCTTGGTAAGCGCATTTTTTAAATCTGAAAATACTAGGAAGTACAGAAAGTATTAAACAAATATTAATTCCCACATCGTTTGGTCATGTTTTAATGTCCATTTCACCACAGAAGAAAATGAGGAAAACCAGGGCTGGTTTCTCAAAAGCCAGGCATTAAGCCAATTGCAAAGCAAGCATACATTTTGGCTATCCATTGAGTGCTCCATTACCTCGGCTGTGCTGCTCTTCTCCAGCTCTGTGCTGCTGCTTACGCTTCCCTCTGCCCTATCTTTACCGAGGTAGGACACAAATATCTGGTGTAACACCCCAAAAGGTAGTTATGTAGCAAAATCTACCACACAGAAAGAGATCTTTGTTTCCCAGAATGTTTGTGCTTGGTAGCCTGTTGGCTGCTTGTCCCCGAATGTTGGTTAGGCATCGCACAGCAAGGAGCACATGGGAAGGAAGCCCAGCCCGGCTCCTTTGTGCTGCAGAAGGCAGCATTCGTGCTGGCTTCCCGCAAACATGTCCAAAAGGCAAAAAAGAACAATGCGGCGCGGCTGTGCGCACTGCGTCCACCCAGACAGTTTAACCCTTGGGTCAGCGTGTTTGTATTTCACTTATTGGATTGTTAATAGATTTTCTTCATTTGTGCGAGACATTGTGAATGATGTGCTGAGGCCTTTCTATTACTCCACCGCCAGCGCCTGTGGTCCACCTGTAAGAAGATAGCGTTAAAAGCTGCTGGAGTCTCTACCTCTTGACAACATCCCAGCTGTAGACTAGCAATAGCAATCCTCCCGTGGCAGTTTTAATTATCGGCCCCGGCGATACCATCAGTAAGTGTGTAATTACGTGTCACTTTCCTGGCTGTTGGGTATGAAAAGTGGAACCAGTGAGATGATGATCGTTGAAGCTGTAGACTCATATTTAAACAATTCAAAATGTGTAACTGGCAGTGTCATTAAACAGAGAGAGTCTGACCCCAGCTGTCAGTTACTTTTCCTTATGCAGATTTTTTTTCATGCTGTCTGTCAAAAGAGCTCCATGGGCTGAAATGGGACAGAAGAGGAAGCGTAATGCGCCAAGCACAGAAGCACTGCTCTCCTCCACTCCCACCGAGGTGGTCTTTTACCCTAAATAAATACTGCTGGAGAGATTGTAAATAAACGGCGGGCCATGCAGGAAATTATATAGACTTTGCCGATGAATAAACAAAGGGGACTTTCCAACAGATATTCGACCCTTCAAAAAATATGAATAAAATCTGACTCATTACCCTGAACTTAAAGAACAAGGCTTATGGTAATTTGGGGGCTTCATTACTGGAGGATAAAAATGGAATCATTTTCATTTCTCCAAGTTTCTGCTGAAAATTTTTTCAAGCCATGGCAGATAAATGATTAACCTAAAGGTTATTATTATTATTTAAATGCATATATGTACACATGCATATATATATATATCTTTATATATTTGAGGGAGAGACTTGAACGCACATGCACACACATATATATATGAGCAACAAAATTTTTTTGAATATTTTTTCAAAAAATATTAGGATGCCAATCTCAGTTAAACTTCAAAGTCAGCAGATGTTTAAGGTATGCAAAGTAATAGAAACGTGTCACTTGGCCAATATATGCTAAAGAGATGGAAAAAAATAAAGATATGTGCATAGGAGTAGGCAAGTAAAGGACATTATTTCTGCAAATACAGTCAGAAATTTCTAAAATGACAACTCTTCACTGTCTGAAGACAGGCACACTTGTTTGACAGGGAATTTGGAAACTACTAGCACTCTAAGAGTTAATTTGGGAAGCACAAGAAAATAAATGAAGCAGTACTTTACAAAATAAATAAATAAGTAAATAAATTGGAGGTTGAATAAATGGATTAATATGTGAAGAGAAAGAAAAATGTTTCCTTAATTTTCAATATTTCTCATAATACAGCTAAGTTCCAGCTGTGTACAAATAACATTATCTCATATCCATAAGACACCTTCGTTTAAAGCTTTGGAGTTCCCATTGACTCTATCAGCATTAGTGGAACAACAGAGACACATTGGATGCTTAACCTGCATCACATCTTCTCTTGCAGATTTTAAGGAGAAATATATTCATTTGTCTCTGTGTGTTTATCTGCATATATGTATATAAAAGCTCTGCATATATTTCTTGTTTCAAAGACAATGCTACAGACCAGCACATACATGAGTGTAGGCTATATTAATTGCAGCAGTACTTTCATACTTGAAAGTAATAAATAGGCACATATTAAATCCTCTAAGGATTAATTTGTATTTTATCAGCTGTGAAAAGGGCAATTTTTTACATATCCAGACTTAAGAGGTAGACCTATTAGACCTTCATTGGAAAACAAATTCTGCATATATTTTGTAGCAGGGCTTTTTATTTTCTTTCTTTTTATCTCTTTTCTCTTTTTCCTGTCTTTTTTTTTTTTTTTAGAAAAAAAAGTACAACAAAACACAACACATCTATTGTAGCAAGTGGTTATGTAATTTAATGTAAAGAAGGAAATGCGATGTTGCATTGTGGATAGCCAAACAGTTTTGTAAAAGTCTGCTTCTATATATTTGCATGAGCAGTTAACAGAAAGACCAACAGAAAATGCCATTCTGTAATGTGTTAACTGTCTCACTTTTCTGTGGTATTTGAAATATACAGTGCTTAAGGTCATTTAGTTTTGAGGCATACATATTATTATCATTGTAGGTATCTTTATAGTTATATATCTTTATAGTTTACAAACTGTTTGGTGCTGCCAATAATGCAGGGGAGCCCTCCCAGACACAGTGTTGTAGCAGCTAGTTAGGAGGAGCGGGTTTTTGCATGCCAAATAGCCATTTTTCTTTGTCTTTCATGGAGTTTTCTGTATGGTTGAGTATTTTCAAGTTCTGTTTCTGTCCTACTTGCATGTTAGCTGCAGGCTATCTGCATCACAGGGAGGAGGCAGTCCCTTGGGGAGGGCCCACTTTTCTGCATTTAGTTAGTTGCTTTGAAAGGAAAGGATGCTAAAAAAAATTAGCTCTTTTAGGAGTGTTGGATGACTTGTGCACAACAAACAGATTCAGAGTTGAAGGCTCCTGTATTTTTTTTTTTTTTTTTTTTTAATAAGGCAAATTGGGATTTTTAAAGGGACTCTGCACATGTAATCTTTGCCCCAAATCTAGAGGTGTTTTCCAGCAGATGAGGAGAGTTGAAGATTGCAGTTTGTATTTCTGGGAGTCAAACAGGTTCACACAATGCTGGGTGAACTGTCTCAGCAGTGGAGCTCAAAGTGTTGTAGTGAATGGGGCTACAGCCAGCTGGCAGCCGGTCACTAGTGGTGTACCCTAGGGCTCAGTTCTAGGGCCAGACTGGTTTCGCATTTTTATCAACAGTCTGGATGAAGGAGTTGAATGCACCCTTAGAAAACTTGCTGGTGATACTAAACTGAGAGATGCTGTTGACTCTGGAGGGACAAGAGGCCTTGCAGAGTGATCTACATATGTTGGAGCACTGGGCAATCAGCAATGACATGAAGTTCAACAAAGGCAAATACTGGGTGCTGCACCTGGGATGGTGCTGGCTTACTGCCAGACACAGGTACAGCCTGGGAGATGAGTGGCTAGAGAGCAGCTCAGCAAAAGGGATCTGGGGATGGTGGTTGAGTACTGTCACTGCTCAACATGAGCCAGCAGTGTGCCCTGGCAGCCAGGAGGGCAAACCACATAATGGGATGCATTAAACATAGCTGGTCAAGTGAGGTGATTCTTCTGCTATATTTAGCATTGGTGTGACTTCACCTTGAGTATTGTGTACAGTTCTGGGTTCCAAAATATAGAAAGGATATTAAGTCCACCAGAGCTCAGCTCTAGCATGGGGTGCAAATGTGCTGCCAGATGCATTTATTTGGGTTAACCTCTGTCAGCTTTTGCCCTATGGCTTTTATTATTATTAATTATTAATAATTTATTATTATTATTATTATTATTATTATTGTTATTATTATTTAGTATTCCTGGAAATGCTTATATGGTTTCTGATGTGCAGGCGGGACAGGCAGCAGAGGTTCTGAGGGAATTTGTGTGGATAGTGAGAGGCTGACCTCTGTTAAGGTCTCCTTTTGCCATGATTCGTGCTTACTTGTTGGTGGGGGTTTCAAAAGACTAATAGGTCAGAGTGGTCTTTACAGCGGGCCAGATCTACTTTCTTAAATCCTTGAACTGAAGAGGTAAGGAACCTAAGTGCAGCTGAATCCACTCCTAGACCAAGATTTGGCCAACAGTTTATGTTGAGGGATTATTTGTGCACAACCAGTCTAAAATATAATCTTAGCGAAGCTTACAAAGTTTTGCAAACTATAAATCACCTACTGAAGATCTGCTGCAGCAAGAGATCTCTGACAAGCAATTATGGGATCTGTGCAGCAGGTGTGACCTTGGGAGGTGCCCCTGCTCAAGGGGAGATCCTGTTGTGCAGCCAGCTGCTGTGCAGAAGAGCTCCAAGGCCTCTCGGCCTGCTCACCGCTTATGGGGTAAGATGATGGACTAGTAGTCATACTGTGTTTTTGGTGCATGCTCCATTGGCCCTCAGCTGCTGAGCAAGGGCTCTGTGTGCCTGTTCCTCTGGCACCCATTTTGAGTCAATATTGTGGTCGCTATCTGCATGAGCAAGGCCTTGGGCCAGCGTCTGATCTAGGCCGGAGGCGGTAGGGCAGAGCACACCCTTATAGCTACAGCTGTCCTATGAACAGATAAGACCATTTTCAGAGTATTACTGAGATAAATTTGCATCAGATCTTACATGCTTCAAGTGTGTGGCCTGTTATGAGCGAAAATTAAGAGGAAAGGTACCACAAATAAACAAAGCTTCATTATTGTGCAGATTAGATGTTGTACATCTCAGAAAGGAGATGAGAAGTCTTCAAAGACCAAAGCCTCTCTCTGTTGCCCTGCAATACTTCAGGCCCTCTGAATGAGATGTAGAAATGGCTTTTCCCCAAAGGGTTGAGTGCTGAGTAGTCCAAGAGTTTAACTTGTACTATAATTAAACTAAATCAAGATGGTATGAGCCTTTTAGCCCACAATGGACCCAATTAAAATGCCTCCTTTGTGATAGTGGGGGTTAACACCCTGGTATTAATAAAATTGTGGCCTGCTACTTAAACCTATCACACGTGTCATTCATTGCCTACACATACAGGTGAAGTAAATCAAACTTTATTTTTAGTTTTAATTACCAAGAAGAAAGACTTTTCTTCTTTTTGTTTCGTTTCTTTACATTTCTTTACGTTTCTTTACATTTCTTTTTTCTTTTTTTTTTTTTTTTTCCCCCAGGTCAGCTGAATTCTTATTTTTTCTGATAGCAGTGTGGGAAAAAGTTTTGATTTCTATGGGCTCTTGAAACAAAATTTGCTGTTTCTGTCTAGTGCTGTCTTACTTAAATAATACGGAGATCTTAGATAAAGTCGTATCATAGGCATGATCAGTAGTGAAGTTGCTTAAGCAGCTTGACAGCTGAAGGGCTGTTCAGTGAGATCATTGTCCTGTTGTGACCACTGGTTCTCCTCTCATTGTCAAATCACTGAAGGTCACTCTTACAGATGAACTGTGACCCGTCCTTACTTTAGTTATCAATATAAAATTCAGAGAAATATTTTGCTAACATTAGCAAGCACTCCAGGGTTTTCTTTTTGAGGGCAGAGTTTCTCATTTAAAACAGTATCCAAATGTGGTTATGGGAAAATTACTATTTTTTGTATTATGAGATCACTGCAAGCACTTCCTTTTTGATATCCAAAGAATAAAATAAAGCTGTTCTACAAAGGTAGTCTTTTCAGATATAATAGAATAAAATCCATTGGGCTGTGTAGCTGGCAGCATTTTTTCTATGTATGATTTCAGTAAGGAACTGGAGATGCAATAAGGTATGTTCTGCAAAAGAAGAGCAGCCAGCCTGTCAGATAATACCTACTGTCTTGCTTCAGAGAGAAATTCTGTGCTCACATTTGGACAGAGGCTGGGAGCAAAGGTATCCTCTGCAGATTTGGCACTGGTGTCACTGAGAAACGAGTGGGCACCAGGATAGTGAGACTAGCAGGATTGATATCTCTGAAATATAAAAGGCAAGATGCTGGTTTTAGCTGTTTTAAAATAAGGTGGGAAACAATTATAATGGCTAAATCCCATGAATGCAGTCAGGTTAGTACTTACATGATTAAGGGAAGCAGAATTTCTCTCAATAGTGTTGACCTGAGATTGCTAAAGAGTTTTCATTTTCTTTGGTTTTAATGTGTTGTTACTACTGCACTATGGTAACTACTAATCACTTTGGCTTCATTGTAGATTTTATTCGCAAACTTATTTTCTTCTTTATTAAATCAGATGCCAACGTGGTATTTTTGTATGAATGCTTTAGGAGAAAATGTACAACTTTGTTCTTGTATCTTAGATCTATATTCATGTAGACTTAGCTGAGCTGTGATGGTTGATTTGCAACGTTGCAATGTTCCTTCTGTCTCTGCCCTGCAATGGGTAGTTCCACATTCCAACTTTGTCACCCTCCTCAAAGCCATGGCTTATTTCTCTCCCCTTTTCTATATTTATAAAATGTAAAATGTTCCCTAGCAGCGTGCCAGAATGAACCCAGATGCTATTGTGATGGTTGTCCTTTTGCAAATACTAACAAACATTAGAATATGTTAGTTTAATATTTGAAAACTACCTTGAAATTATGGAGTAGGCAATGTACTTTGTTTATCACAGTGGAAACCTATTAGACAAGTACCCTTGGTGCGTGGAAAATATATGCTTTTAACAGTTTTAATCCTTTATCAATTATTCATATGTGAAGGTTTTTCTGTATTTGTACAGTTTCTTGGATGGAATAGCAAGCATGCCCTTATTTGTCTAACAGTTTTGCTCGAACTGTATTGGATAAGATATTTAACACACGCAAACATATTTAATTTAAGAAATAAAGAGCCATTCTTTCAGCGGGGTTTTACACATCATTCTTCTTTATTACACCAGGTTTTGCTCATCATACCATGTTCTTCCTCAGAGGACAGAGACAAATAACCATTCTCCGCAAGGACAATGTGTGTGTTGAATGCATTTTAAATGCTGCACTTTGTTATGATTGCAACCAACATTTTAAATATGCTGCAATCAAATTCCAAAATGACATGAGAAAAATGACATCAGAGAATAAATCTATTAGGCTGCTCAGGCAACAGGAATGTTTGAGCTGGAACATACTTAACTTGAAAGTTAAAGATTGAGTACAATGTTTATTTTATTTGCTTAAGAGAGGAAAGCCTAATTTATCCCTGTTGTGGAAATCAATGGAGTTACAGTATAAATATACTCTCCAAATATATTTGGCATATTACATGAGTTAAATAGCATTACCTAAATACAGTTTAGCTTTTAAATATCACATGAGATTACTGATTTACTTTTACATTGTGCGAGGTTTGTTTAAACTATTCACTGGTCTCACCCATGGCATGCAGAGCAACTTTGCCTCTCAGCCTGGAAGAGGGAAACCAAAATCAAACAAGCTTCCTGGTGGAAGTCATATGAATGGGAAAGGCTGGACAAGCCAATGTGGTGTCTGGCTGCATAGGTGGAGACTGCAACGACATTGTGGGTCAGACTTCTACAGTTTGTTTACACATTTCTGATTGACTCTATGCCATGCAAGAATGAGATTTTTAGCCTAGGTGGATTGTATTTAGTCATAATGCAGTGATGGGTTTTGGAGATACCTGAATAAATGAATTTCTGAGTTCTCTTGCCACAACCTTCTGTAAAAATACTGCAACTTTTAAGATGTGTTTGGGATACAGTTTCTTCTAGGCAATAACAGGAATCCACTGAGGACTGAACGCGTTGTGGTCAGCCCTAGGGTCAAATCCTTTCTTGGGGCTCTGGTGGACTAGCATCCTGTGTTTTGCATCATATTTCTAGTAACTGGGCCCCAGCTGGGCTGGAAAGTCTCTTGAATGGTTGTTTATTACTTCATGGGCTATTTCCTTCTTTCTCTTCCTGGTATAAAGGAATATGAGCTGTAAGATGAGAGATTTTTTATTAAAACAAAAATCATAAACAAACAAACACCATGTTGCTCCTTCCTAAGAATGCTTCAGGTTTTGAGCAGGAAATATTTTTATCCTAGTAGAATCACCATCCCTGGAGTTTAGTAAATATTCTAGCAATTTCTGGGCAGAGTCATTTTGCTTTCTGGCTTTGTATTAAGATAGTAGATCCTGTTACTGTTGTTATGAATATTCCTTATACAACTTTCTGAAAAATTCTGCCTAAAGAAAATAAATGATGTCTTACATTCAGAGTTCTTAAGTGAGTATGGTTGGCATGGCAGATTTAGCTGGTTTTACATGAAAAAAAAAGTAGGAAATAAAGTGGTATTCAAAAAAGGGATTTGTCTGACTTCAGAATTGTAGCTTTAGTTTTCTCTGAAGAATCAGAGCTGAGCAGGTGTTGCCCAGGTAGGAAAATTTCACTTAAAGATCTCTGAACTGTCCCAAACTGAAGTCCATTCTCATCCATAATGTAATTTAGCCCTTGACAGATATATAGAGCTCTTGTAGCTTTCTGTTCTTCACAAAATCTCCTGAGCTTCAAGTCTCACTGACCAGATGGGTTGTAATTTGGCCTCTGACATGGTGCAGTCCTGCTGGAGGGTGAAAATTACCTGAACTGGCCAACGGCGAGGTCACACGCCCATCTCCTTAAAGTCATTTTCTTTTTCTCAGGCTCCTGCCTCACATCTCCCAACACACGGATCTCTGTTTTCTGCATTTTGAGTAGTGCAGCGTAGCGAGACGTGGAATACTTATCCTCTCGGAAGTCAGGTATTATATTTAAATGTCTTAAGCCGCTTCTGAGCATCAGTCATAGGATTGATTTAACCTTAGCAGTATCTGACTCTGCAAGTTAGATGCTAAGATTGCCCTGTGTAGTGTAGATTGAAATACTTTGTAGTATGCCAGGTGATAGAAACAGCAAAGTGTGACATATACATGTGCTTAATTAAGGAGAGCCTTGAGTGCTTTTCTGGACTGGGATCTCATGGCAGAACAAATACTCGTTCACATTTTCCACGCCTTAATTTTCTGGAAATTGAATAAAAGTATTTTAGAAGAACTCCATCCACCTGCCACCCACCCTAAAGCTGTTATTTCCTCAGACCCTCATGCCTGAGTGGATGGTGTGAATATACTTTACTTAGGATGAAGTGGGGGCCCTTCTGCTCTTGTAAACAACAAAAATTGCAGAGCTGTTTGTGACAGCATTTTCTCCTTCTTTTGAAGTTTTAATTGAACAGTATTCTCCTTGCTGCTCAGCTATCTATCTGAGCACCGAACAAAAAGGTGGAAAAATGTAGACTGCATCTAATCCTAGGTGTTTTAGCCTTGTCTTCATTTAGTTGAGAAGATGGGATTGCTTCTGATTGCCTTCCTCTCTAGAAGTTTGCTTTGCCTGCTCCCCCACGCAGCCCTGGAATAACTGCGGGTCAGCAGCATGTCTTGGCACGAGCAGGGTGTGCCCTTTCAACTCCACATCCCCTTCCACTCTTGTACACAGCTTAATTTTTTTTTTTCCACAGCAAAAGTCATTTTTGCAGGTGCAAAAAGGAGCCTTTCATTTCCCCTACCTTAAGAAAAAAGTTAGAAAAAATACACTTTCCTTACTGAAAGGCAATATTTTGCTTTTAGCACTACTTTATGTGCAGCGTTTTTTAGTTCCTCTAATCTTAAATTCAGTACATGAATGGATGGATAATTTCCTCCCTGTCAGTTTTTTCATGCTTCTGAATTATTTACTACTCCCGCAACTTGTAGCTGCAAGTCCACTTATTTCTGGCTGAGCTGTGGCCGTGCCAAAAGCGCCCCTTCACCCACCATCCTGGGGGGCCGCTTCCCTGCTGCTGGGGCAGCCAGGCATCCTCAGGGGGACCCCAGCGTCCTGCAGGACCCTGTCCTTAAGTAACACAGCCTGAATCCGCCTAATTTGTCTCCATCATTCGCATCCCCCAAATCCTGAATCATTTTGGTTGCCCTCCACTGCACCTTTTCAATCTCCAAAATGTCCTGCCTGTAATATAGTGACCAGAATTGCACACTATATTTCAAATACACTCCCACTAATGTCTTATATAAAGTAGTGCCAGAATAACTTGCACTGATTTATAATCCTTACAAATATATATATTTGTTTAGCTGCTGTTGTTGTTTTTTTTTTATTGCTGCCAAACATTGAACATATGTCTGGTGGTCTGAAGGCCTGTTAAAGACAACAAATGAATCACATTTTCTATATGACAAAAGAAAACACCTTTATTTTTTATCATTGTCTAGCTTGAGTGGTGATATAAGATAAATTGGAACAACAAAAGGAAAAGAGAGTTTAGGAAAGTCAAGTAATAAGTATCAGGTTATAAATGAAGTCTTCCAGTGCCTGAAGTTAAAAAGTATCCACAGACACTTCACAGTTCTTAAAAAACAAATAAATCGCCCAACACGATGGTGATATCCATGTCCTCTTTAAAGTACAGAGGCCTACCACACCCTTCGGGGAAGATGCAAAGAAAATGATCGGATGTAAATGGGAATTTTCCACTGTTTTTGGCAACAGGAACAGGCAGCACAATGTGTGATACTAATGCACAGAGTGACTTTTTTTGGGAGTGTTGATGGTGCTCTATTTTTGGTGGTGTTGGGAGCTGTGGCTTCTTAATGGAAATGAATTTCCAGCAGTTGCTTTACATCTGTTGGGTAAGATTCTGTCCTTGCTTTCAGAGCCATACCGTTATATTCTGAAGTGATGCATTTCAATAGCGTTATTTATAGTAAAAAAGAATTGTGAATAACTGTTTTCATTTACACGGTTCACAGAGAAGGAAGCAGTACTTTATCAGATGGTCTTACCTGAGCATCTCCCATTCCCAGTCTAGCCAGACCAAGCTCTACCTTTCTACATATGTGAAAATACATTTAGAAAAACTGAGAGTATGAGGAAGAAGAACTTACTCTGAGATGCTGCTGTGAATAGCAGGCCACTGAAGACTTCCAAGCATTTTGTCTTAATTGATACAGCAAAGCTTATGCTCTGTTAGTTTCAAGTTTAAGAAGTTTTTGATGGCTTCCACCTGAATCTCGTATGAGCAGGTGACCTGCATTAATAGCCTCATTTTCCCAAGACAATGCGACACTATTAATGGTACCAGGTTTTACCTTAGCAAGTAGCCATTATAGCCAATAAATAATGGCTCATGTTACATCAACTCCTACTGAGGTCTTGGGACACAAAATTCATGTGTGCTACCAACGTAGATCGAACGTAACCTTGACGTTAATCAGACAGGTGGAATTTAAGGCTTCCCCAGGTTTTCTAGTGCTGCTCTAATAACAAATCATGAAGTTCTTCTGCAGTTTGCTGTTAAGGTTCAACAAAAAAAACCCTCACACCTTCCTTTTCCCTTTCCTGCATGTTTTTTGAAACACGTTTAGTCTGTTAATACGACCATTACAGCGTTTGCAAATATCTCAGCCTCCCTAGCGCTCTCCTGCATCGTAAAAGGGCTCCTGTTTTCCAAGAGCGAACAACAAATGGAGCAGACCTTTGAAGAAACCCACCCTCGATTAATAGTTAATGATGGCTCAGGAGAAGGAACAAAGCCTATGCGACGTGAACACGGATTAGCCCTTTTATAAACACGGCCAAACAGTTTGTAGGCGCACCGATGCCCGGGAGCAGCCTGCTGTGCCCTCCCGCTGAGACCAAGGCCGGGCAGCGGGCTGGGCGTGGGGGGCCGGGGCCCCCGGGGTGCCCCCTGAGCCAGGAGGGAACGGGCTGGTTGGTGCAGGAGCATCCCCTGCCGACCGGCACTGGGCACTAATTGCCTCTGCCAAGGAGCTGGCGTTGACGTGCCGTCCTCTCCCTGGCTATGGACACGTCAAGCTTGGCTGGGGATGGCGCCCAGCACGGGGCTCTTGGCTCAGGGGTTGCATTTGGGCCTGGCCTACAAAACTGCTAATGCCCCACAACTATTGCTTTTCCCCGAAATTGCTCAGTCTCGTCCCGGTGCCTAATGCTGGGACATCTTCTCCTGACAGTGTAGCTAGGGGTGGAAACAGAGGCAGCACTTTGGAGGGGAAAGGCTCCGCGTCCCCCTGCCTGCTTCCAGAGACATCCTTTCTTGCACAGAATATTTTAAGTTTGGGACTTCAAATATTTCTATTAATAAATTACTATGCATCATGTCAAATTAGCATTGCCATTACTAAAAGATTAATAGCGACAATGCGTTGTGGCACTCCATTGCTTCAGGGTAATTTTCTTTTGTTCATGCTTTGGCATAATATTGTATAGCAGAGCGGCAGAACTATGAAGCATAAATTTAGCCCCAGCCCCTCAGCAGAAGAGGTAATCCTAATCACAGCAGAGGGTTAGCAATTAGCTCCTGCTGCCGTGCTGCAACATGCGTGCTATAACCTTCTGTGAAGGTTGCCTTCAAACCGCAATGCATGGGGCTGACGCCGACCGATGTCCCTCGCACTTTGCAGATAACAAGATAGAGCCAGACGTTTATATGTTTTTATTTACTAAGTGCTTGGGAGGGATAAACAATGATAATTTGCAAGTGAAGCCTTTTTATTTTAGACCGTGGATAATTGGTGAGTTAGTGATGGTGTATACACTTAAGTGTACATCACGCCAACAGTAATCTTTCCTTTCATAAATTCTCAGTCCTAACTGGAGTTTACAAGGGAAGAAATTACTCTCATGTCCACGTCCCTTTCCATTGTGCTTGTAAAAAGGAGCAACTTTTTTCCCTCTGCCTCTTCAGGTGGGGACACGACAACGAAGCAATTAAGCAATGTGTCTTAGTGGATACAATTTAAAATAAAGAGTGGGAGTACACCACGTGTCATCATTTTATCTGAAAGATATACACCAGGATTCTGTACCTGCAGTTTAATGACTGGCAGGGAGAGGAAAAGCATCTAAATCTCATTTTGAGACACAACCTGTTTTATTTTTCACTGTTTTAACAAATGATTTTCACAAGTGAAACTATTGCGTTATCATCTATTTAACTTCATGCTGGATATCCAGGAAAATATCTATATGACAGCTCTGTTTCTTGCTTAAATATCAAGTATTGGTATTTTTAATGTTTTTGTAAACATTATATATTTTAATACTTGAGAAAATGTATCTCATAAATAAGCTTTATTATCTGTCAAAAAGGATGAAAATATAACTTTACATTTCTGTTTTAAAGTAATTTTAGTGCCTATTAGCTATAAAGTAACAGTTATATATAATTTAGAGTATGTAGTCACTCGAAACAACTTGACATTTTCACACAAACACAGAACCTTAATAATAGTCTTGGGATTTCATTGGAAGTATACACCACTACAGGATATTAAAATAACTTATGGTGCACTGTAATTCTTGTTTTGTATTTGTCCAAGTAGTTTTGAAGCATGCTATAAAGTAGAAAAATAAAAACCTAAGCTCCAAAGTCAGCTAAGCTGCATTCTTAAAGTTATAGCAGTCTTTTCATATTAAGTATGATTAAACCAGCTGACATTTCTAGTTGTCATCTTTCTCTTCTTCCTTCCTATTAATATGCTATGCTTAAAATGTAAATGCTCTGCGTACTGCATTTTTTATTTAAAGCCATTGCAATTGTTTGCTTAAAATAATGATGCTGATTGTATGCAGTCGGGGATCATAATAATAGCTTGAAAACAGTAATTTACTTGTTGATCTGAGAGTAAACTCCAGATTTGTGCAATCAAATATTTTGCCAAACTCACACACAGCAGAATGCTTCAGGCTCAGATATCTCTGAAAGTCCATTGACACTTGTGACTGTTGTTCTGCATCCATGGCAAAATCGAAACCATGAGGGCAATGGCTGGAGATTCACCAGGCTGACTATTTTTTCTTGAAATGGTGTAGGAAGAAAAAAAAGTTTTTTCATATGTATTATTTTTTTAAAAAATTACCCTGCAGACTTTATTATGATTACAATTTCCCAAAGATTTAACTTGCTCTTTTAATTGTAATTGAAGTGGCATGTGGGTAGGGATTAGGTGAGTGCACAGATGTGCAAAAAAATTAATATGAACTTAGAGAAATAGCCTTACTGCCATAAAAGGGCTGACCAAATGTTCACAGATGGAATTTGAGTGGACCCTTATTGAATAAGCTAGTAGGGCCCACTTGGGTCATTTCTGCATCAATCCCATGTAGTCTATTTGGAAAAGGCACAGTCCAGTCCTTTTCTACAATAAGTATTCTCATGCCTGATCCATTAATTGTTTAATTTGCATTAGGGTTGTTCAATGAGAACACCACTATAAAAAAAAAAAAAAAAAAAGGATTTGAAATGTGTCTTAACGAAGACTGTGCTGCTTGGTCTTTTTTTTTTTTTTTTTTTTTTTTTTAAACCTTCCTTGCTATCATATGGTTAGACACAGAAATTAAGCATATTAGTCCTGTAGTCAAATAGAATATAGAAATCTTGCAAATAACTAGATAAAGGTCTTGTTCTGTCAAGAAACTTTCAAAACCCAGTGATCAATAGGTAATCTGAAATAGGGAGAGAATATAAAAGAAAAGGAATTTAAAATGCTACTGGGTATAACTAATGTCCTGTCTTCCTTTCCCTCCTGTCCCATCCCAATGTTTACCTCATTCTTATCTTGATGATGCTTTAAAACTGTTGAATTTATAAAAATGCATGTGAGTAGCAAACGAATCTGTAAGTTTTTCTCTTTATACCATTCTTCTCAGGAGTCCCTCTGAATGAGTACACACCAGAAGAGAGCAGAAATGAAATCTAATAATCAAACTGTGAAATATGGAATGTTCCTAACAGTATAGCAAAGCTGACAAAAGACTAATTTCAACAAAACAATTTTTAAATAATACGTCGAGGTTTGAAGCACTTATTACATGAATTGTGGATGGATGTCCTTACTGTACTTGGGTATGGTCATGGAAAACTTTTGTAATCACCAGTTAAAGGTACCCTTTAGCCTCCATGCACTGGACTGGGCTCTGAGCACTGAAGCCATGTTTTGTGTAGGTGCATGGATGGTGCTTGTGCTTGGAAAGGCAATGGAAGGCTCAGAGGTCTGGTTTTTTGTTTGCCAAAGGACATATTTCCTCCTTAGTCTATCACAACTCTTGTTTGGCTTGGCTGTAAACATTTAATCTCTGCTATGCTACTTTTGTATGAAGCCTCATCTAAGCCTTGATAGGTTTTGGATCCTCACAGGACATAATGTGAGTCAGTACACTGAAAAAAACAGAAATCACCCTCAAGACTTCCCACCATTCAGTGTAAAGCCTTGTTTGAGATTTTCAAAATCAGGTTGTGCTGGCTTGCCTCTACTTCTGTTTAGGTTTTACTTCCGAATCAGTCTTCAGTTCTTTCTTGAGACGATTTGAGCTGGAATCCTTTACCTCAATTTGTCTCATTGCTAAATTTTTTTTGTTTGAATAAAGTATAGTTGTGGCCCAGAACACTTCTGAATTGGAGTTTGGTTTTGCAAACCTGAAAGGTGGACTCCAGCCCATTCCTAGCTTCGTAGGAGTTAATCTTGCTGCCATGTGTTTCTGTAAATTTAAAGTGTCTGGTCAAATAAGCAGGAAGATTGGCTAATAATAATGTATGTATTTGACAGATATGTAGTGCGTTTTGTTTCAAAATATCCCAAAAGAATCCTGCAAACTACATCATATGTAGGAGTAATCTCACTTATCCCCAGGTGGGAGCCAGCAGCAGCTCAGCCCTGTGGAGCCACACAACAGAACCACCGTGGGAAAGAAATGGAGAGGGTTTCTGGAGATGATTGAAACTGCAAGGGAGGTTGGACAAGCAGAAGGTGTGTGCTCTCCCAAACACTTGGTGCCAGGGAACTGTCCCCCTTTGTCACATGAGACATGATGAGGCATCTCTGGTGACATGGAAGTGGCAGCCCTTACCATACTGCCGCGGGCCTAGCATTGGCATGCAGGGCATGGTGCTGCAGTCCATCACTGCTGCAGGCAGGGAGAAAAGGCTCCCCATATATTAAAAGCAAAATTTGTTTAAATACACTGTATTTTCTTAATGATTTTTCTATCCAAATGCTTTATGCGAAATCTTAGAAAGACCTTATTTCCCCTTCTTCATGATTTTCTCTTTCTCCTCAAAGCCACCCACCCCAGGTGGTCTCCTCTTCCACACCATCTCACTTTCTCTGTTGATGTCCCTGCAACAGCCTTCAGTATATTGAACACAAAGAGTATGAATATGAGTAGAGGATGAGTAAAGTAACTCCTGTTTGTTTGAGAGGGTATATGTTGCTGGAGAAGGGGCAGCCCAATTGGTGTGGTATAGTGTCTCTCAGACTGGTGCTGGAGAAGAGAATAAGCAGTAAGAAGTCCTTAGATAAAGTTGCCTAAAGTGAGTGGCTAAGGATCCTTCCTGTTAAATTTAATTGGCTTGATTTTAATGTTATTTGTGCAAACATTATTCAATTGACTTCAGTGAAGTTAGCTTTGTTTGATATTTCTGCAGGTGGGATTCGGAGCGACATTTCAGGCAGGGTTTCTTTGTCCTCTAGTGTGCCTCTCTTCTGTGGGAGCAGAGAAGAAACTAATTCTAAGAGACCATATAGGTATGTTGTCTTGGTAGAAAGCTTTCTCTCAGGTGGTAGTAAAGCTGGTGGTTAATTTACTATACGCACCTGGGTGTGCTTTCCCATCCCATACCCTGAGTAAGGACAAGTTTTTTTTTTTTTTTTTTGTAGCAACATAAGACTTTGGCAAGAAGAATGGCCACTATTTGAAAAGTGTCCAGATTTTTTATTTGTTGAGTCCTTCATAGTTTTTAGTAGAATGAGAATTATTGAAAAAGAAGAAATTTTGTTGTTGGCCATACCAAATGTTGTTTGCTTCAGATTGGGAATTCACTTAATCAGGGCAACTTGAGAATAACAGATAAAACCTGGAAGAACAGAAACAGGAATCTATACGACGTTGCTCCAATTTACCTCTCTGAAAATCAGAAATTGCCCATTTGCTGTTGCAGGGGAAAAGAGATGCCTGCTTCTCTTTCTTACTCCCTGGGATGTTTTTTCCTGCTAATCTTTTACTGCTGGTGTGGAGGTAGGAGAGGTATTTGTGTTATTGAGAATTGGGTTAGATTTTTGAAGCTCTCTGTGTTCGGTACAGCCCACCAAACTCTGTGGGAGCTACAAACACACAGTACTTCTGAAAATGCAGCCCCTGGCTGTATTTTATGGGGAATGTGTAGTATATTATCTATTAAAGTTCAGGTTCTGGTACTATAACTCACATTGACCAGTACCATAGTAGAGAAGCAGTATCATATATAGCAACCTAGCTGGTGAAATTTGGATACAACTCAATACTGATTTTTTCTTTTGCTTTGCTTTACTCCTTTTCTTTACTTCATGCCTTTTTTTATGGCTTATAGTTGAGTTTTTATAGTATTGTTGGGCATTTTTACATGCTCAAATATGTGGAAATTTATAAATAAATAAAGCAATTCTGGAATTGAAAAGCACAGTAATATGAATCACCTGGCTGTGAAAAAGGTATGTAATCAAAAACTTGTTTTGCCTCTGTCTGTCTGGGGTATAATTTCAAAACGTTTGAAAAACATATATATATATTTTAAACTAAGTCTCATCTAAATGGCTGAGCAGGGTGGAAAAGCATTAGAATATTGATCAAATAAATATGCACAAGGAATTGAAAATTAAAATGCTGAATGTCAGCAGGAGTGTGATAAGAGAGCCCATGTCTCTATAGCTGGGGTTTTGTAGCTCCTAAAGGCAGCAGGTAGATAAAGGAGCATGTGGAACCAGGAGGAGATCCCTGTGGGACTGCAGATGACATTGTAACAGATGACTCCAGATGACAATGTAAGAGGAGGAATGGAAAGAAATTATATTAACAAACTGTTGTCGATGGTTATAATAAGATTTGAACTGCTGAATAACCGAACCTGAAAGACCAACATATTTTTCAAGATGGTTTAGAGGGATCCCACGATTGAGTATGTCAAAAGCTGCAATTATGTCAAGAAGTATTACAAAGGATGGATTCCCAACATCAGATACAATAAGAGTATTATTACAACTCCTGATGAGCTGAGCTTCACAGACAATCAGAAAAAAAAAACACACGACAAACCAACCAACCAACAAACAAAAACAACAAGCAAAACCAAATAAGCAATCAAATGAAAAAACAAACAAAAACAAAACCAACCAACCAAACAAACAAAAACACTAGAAAACCAAAACTACTGCCATGAAACTTTTGGAATAAATTATGTCCTAAAATGTGTGTCTTATGAGTCTTGGTCTCAACTAACAGTGATAAAAGATTTAAATCTGCTTTACCGATTACTAGAACATAGGGAATTAAAAAAAAATCTATTTAATAGTTACTTTTTTAGACTTTTTGATAGTCATAGTGGATAATATCTTTATGATATTTTCAATATGTGAACCTATAGCAGAGGAAGGATTTTTCTCAGAAAACTGTCAAATATTGGCTCCAAGGGATGTGCTGTTGGATGAAGATTTTGTTTCCCAAATTTTAAGACTGAGAGAGAAGAACATGGAATTTTTTTTGTTGTGGGAAGAGGTTCTATAATACGTCTATCAGTTTTCTGGTGTAAATTTGTCAGGGGAATAAATGTGTCCAATACATATTTTTGATGATTGATAATGGTATTCCAAGTCTGCTAAATAAGGAAGCAAGACATTTTCTTTCTATGTTTAAATGATGGGAAAAAATAGCCTGAGTATTATAAAATGACAAAGACATTATTAGTTCAAAGTTTTCTAAGTTCTGAAAATTTTAGGTACATTTAGTTGACTTACTAATTTTGTCAACAAGGACAACAATGTGCTTAACATTAGTAATTCATTTTTTAATTAATGTGACTCACACTTTCCGTATGTAAATATCGAGGGGTTCAAATACTCTAAATTTCCATAACTCTAATCCCATACTATAATAGAAAAGCTGACTCTAAAACCTCATATATCATATCATATGATATCATATATCATCAGGTTTGCTGCCACATGCGCATGGCTGCTTCTCCTCCACACCTTCCAGCAGGGAAGGAGGAGATAGAAAGGTTTGTTAACCATCCGAATGAGTGAATATGGCTAGAAATGTGGAAAGGTTTTGTTTTGAAATTGTTCGATGGGATTTTCAGAAGTAGGTTAGCACCATGCTCCTAGTATTCAATGGAGGTTAGATGTGTGACCCCTCCTGAATATATATCAAACACTTACTGGTAATGTGCATCTTTCAATATCATCAGAAGTCTTGTTTTATTTGTAACTTAACTTACCGTTTGTCTTGGTCCCCCTTTTGCCCCTTTTGTTTGAAAATATATTTCCATTGAAGTTGCAGCTTTGGTTTCTGTTTTGATACTTTGCAGTACCTGAAGCAGCTCTGGTAAAAATAATAAAAAAAAATAAAAAATCGCAAGAGCATTGGTTAAAAAAAATCTATCTTAATTAGATGCTTATTGAAATCTAGCACAGACTGTATATGAAGCATGATTTCAAAACTGAAACAAGTGTTTTAAAATTTATATATACTCACAAATATAATGCCAATGTCATGCACAGTTTTTTTGAAACAAAGGGGAAAATGGAGATTGGTGCTGACCTCAGAGCTTTTCTAAAATAGGTTTCTCAGATAATTGTAAAAATATGTAATGCAGTCATTTTGTTTTAGTGACATTTTGTTCATCGAACTTTGCATGCAAAGAATGACAGGTGTGTAGGAGAGAGACAACTGCATGGCTACAGGATTGGGCTCACTGCTTGCAGTCCTCTATTTTTGTCCTGTTTTATGAAGAAAGGTTCTTTTTCTTAGTGTCTGATGTGATGTGATATGCAATATAATATTCAGTATTGAATTCCAAGACTTGGTGTTCATACTGTTTGTCATCCATGTTCTTACCTTGTGAAAAATCTAATAAGGGGAAAAGCTTGAAAACGTCATATTTTACATTAAAAAAAAAATCAGTTTCTGATATGGGAAAAGAGAAACTGGGTCCAAAAAAAAATTTATTATTAACTGAGAAACGGCAAAATGTGGTGGAAGAAAAATGGGTACATTAACCTCAAGAAACTTTATTCCTTCTGTGTTTTTGTCTTCACGTCTTGTTTCATTGTCACTGATCTGCCAAACTAAGCAGAGCAGTCTTTCCAAGGACGTGTGCCTGCTGCCATGCCAAAATCCTATGTTCTACCACTGCTTTTTCTCTACATGCGCATCCTTGGGGGGTCTTCTCTGGGGCTGGCTCTGCAGAGGAACCTGCCTCTTTGAACCCTCAGTCCCTTTTGTCTCACCCCAGTGCACATCGGCACAGAAATAATCAAATTGATTCGGCTTTATTAGCAGATGAAGCTGTTCCATGAGCACCAGGGGCTGTCACCAGCCCCCAGGAACCAAATATCATGTAGGGCATAAAGCCTCGGGCAAGGGACCCTCCAGATAACCTCCTGATCTCCTTCACTGGCGTGACCACTGCTGCCAAAGCTGCCCATGCAGGATGGGTGTTTGGACTTCCCTTCTCCACTCCATGCCCTCACTCAGAGGACTACATCAGAGAGACAAAGAGCCTTTCATGAATGCAAATTTCAGTAGAATTTTTTTTTTTTTTTTTACTTTCAAGGAAAAAAAAATCACAGGAACAGTGCTGCTTGCCCACAAATCTCCAACTAACCCTTGCACTCAATTAATCTTCGTGACCTTCTAATGCCCTGTGCCGTGAATTGTACCTTGAGGTTAGGAAATAGGTCTTATAGTAGTTCCCAGCGACTCCTATATGGCTTTTGTGTTCTGAACCTTCAGATGTTGTTGATTTGAATTTGAAATTTCTTTCATGCATAATGTCTTGATCTGATAGAGCTTTCGCTTTTAAAGCTGAGCTTTAATTTGTTTAATCTGGCATATTCTTAATTATACGAGCTGTAAATTTTATTGTATTGTAAAGCCCTGAAATACATGCATAAAGATGCAGCGCCAGTGTATGATTGATTAACGGGACTGCCTGACTCTTGAGTGTGACAGAAACATGCACGGGGGTGCCTGCGAAAGAGGTCGTGGTGCAGAACTGTCACCTCCCACCGCCCATGACCCGGTGCGGGTCACCCTGCCATGCCTGCACGTGGGCCACAGGCTCTGCTGGGAAAAATGGGGCCCTTCTGCTTCTGGCCCATGGGGTTTTAGGAAGTGGCATAAAGTGGGAAAGGGTGAGCTGATTTAAAAAAAAAATAAAATAAAAAAAAAAAAAAAGAAATGGCTGAAATATCTTCCCGATCTCTTGCTGGGAGATTGATTTCAGCCCCCTGTCATTCCGTACTGCGTGATTTCTGGAGCGCGTTGCCAAGACTGGTGCTGCACACCAATGCAGCCTTTGAAGGAATTGCCTCTGCTGATGTTACCTAAACGAAAATGGGAACAGCAGCAGTACTAGCGGAGATGGTAAAATGCTCGAGCAATGAGTGAGGACACACAATTATTTCATTATTCATGCATCGGATCTCAGGAGACTTGCTATGAAATTTCAGCTTCAGAAACACCAGCTTTTTTCTGGTGAGCCAAAAAGGCTGCTCTGCTAGCTTAACCAGTGGAAGTAATCTAGCGAGACTCAGTGTTTGACATAGTCAGGCCAGCAGAAGGCAACCACACAAAATTCGTTTTAAACCAGGACCCCACCAATGCTGCAGCACTGTTTCTGATGCACGGAGCTGGAGCTCTGTGCACAGTTAGCTCTGCTCTGAGCAAAAAAGTATGTCCTTATTCGCACAGTCTGCTGTGCTTTCAGCCCTGTTCTCCGGGTGGTGGCAGGAATCGTTAGTGCCTGAGTTTTCCAAAAAGCTGGTCATTGTCAGAGGTCCCTGGGGAGGTGCGGAGGGGGATGTCTGTATAGTTTCCATTCACCCATCTCTTCCTATATCATTGTTTAGGGGGCTGCTCAAAGCAGTGCCAAGTTTTTTTGTGCTGCATCTGTAACTTTGGTTGCATGCTGCCTTTCATCAGGAACTTTGCATGGTCTGTCTAGCAGGCACAGATAGTCGGCAGTCATCTGTTACCACCAGATAAAGATGGGACAGTTTGTTAAGTGACTGATGGCTTTTGCTAAGTCTTCTAAGTATGATTAATGTGTAAAAATGTCTAGTCTGGTGATAGGTAAATAGGAAGAACAGAGGCACCCTTCTCAAGCTAGTTTTTGCATGTTCATTTATGTGCTTTGATCAAAAGGAAAGGTTATAGGAGCTTGCTGATAGCTTGAACCACTAAGAGAAAACAGACATACTCAAGACGTATCAAAGTCCCAGGTCCCAGAGTCATTTGAGCACATGAAAGTCCCCTCTCAGAGAAAGTAAAACCACAGCCTTAGCCATTGAAGAGAAAAGGCTGCAAAATGTGACTCACTCTATAAAAGCTTATACAGTTTAAAGCAGGTACATTCACATCTCTGGCAAATTCACAATTTAGAGAATACGATTCATCATTTTTCAGTGGTGAGAGCTGTGAATACTATAGTAGCTGTGATTAAAAATTCAGAAAAAATATGCATTGTTTTTGGTTGCATAATTTCTGCCCTGCTGTAAAAGAATTGTCCCATTATTTATATGGGGTTTTCAGTGCATCCTACTGATCTGTTAACAGTGCTGAGTTGGGGTTAGAAGATCATGCTGAAGGGAGAAGACCAAGCCTGTCCACCCAGCTGGTTTTGGTTAGGAACAGAGTTGCATCACTGGAAGCAATTGCTCTGTCTGCACTCAACTGAATACGTAGCCAGAGTTCAACACACGTACCGACTTTTAGTCTACTGGTATTTGGATACTTGGGTTACGACGGAATTTCTGAGCACTTCGGTCTTTAAATGTGCTTGTGCATAGTTCCAGGTTATCTGTCTCTGAAGGCTCTTCACGCTCCAGTAAGCTAATTTAGTTCACCAATGGTAAATTAATTACTCTCCAGTCTGCTATTTATTTTAATGTACACAACAGAAAAGTATCAGACAGATAGGCAGATACACAGCTTGTCAGCTTATATTATAACTGACCTGTCAGTTAGGGTTTCAACTTGGGGGGGTCCTGGCTGTCCACAACTCACTTCAGCACCAGCACCCAGGGCTTAGTGCTTCCAGGAGCCGCTTGCTACTGTAGAGCCAAGCCAATGACACACCAAGAAACAATTTAAAAGTCCTACAGATGCTTCCCTTCTCCTTGCACTGAAGTGCATCTTTTGTCTGAAGGGTTTGAGTCACTTGTGATCTCATCCTGATCATTTGAATCACTGGAAGCCATGTCATTGACATAATAAAGTGGATCACATGCGTACTGCAGGATGTGTTGTGCAGTAGCACAGCAATTCCCCAAAATAATCAGAGGAGGCGAAATTGCTTTGGCCAGTTATGGATTTCCAGATAACCCTTCAATTTTGCCTACCTACTGTTTAAGGTCTAATATACTGCTTGCTGCTGCTGCTGAAGGCTTGTTCTGAAACCAGCCATCATTTTTGTACTTTCATGCATATCTTTGGAAAAAGATGAAAATATTTCATTGCAAACCAGAATATGAGAATAAATAAATAAATAAAAGCAACCAGTAAACTTGTGTACAGTGAGATAAAAATCAGTGTTTCATTACTTATTTATTTATTCATTTATTTAAAAATCTTTAACCAGAAAAATTCATTAAGATGCAATATCTCATGTACAATGATGGCCTAGGGACGGGAGATGGATTAAAAAATGTAAATACTATTGGGTCTAATGTGCGTACCATTAACACAAATATGAAATTGATGTAAAAGTTTCTGACAGTACAAACTTAGGTTTAACTCTTTAAACATATGTTAAAAGTAGTGCAGAATGGTGGTAGGCTTTAACAGATGATAGATGCAGTAAACAAGTGTGTCTCAAAAGAGACAAATTGTCAGCAAAATAATTGCCTAGCAGTACTTCATATCAATTAATTCATTTGTATTTAATTAAAAGGAGTCATAACAATTGGCTGCTGTATAAAAGCCCCTTAGCTCTGTAGTCTTCCATGCCTTTTGTTAGTTTTCTGTGGCTGGATATTGTTAGCCTTTTTTAATAATTCAGCTAAGATCTATTTCCTAAACAGAAAATCTATCTTTGAGTTATTCCCTTTTCTGCAGGGAAGTAGCAATAAACAGTAGCTTTGCGCGTCTTATAAATGACAATGAGGGAGACTAGGGATGAGATTTCGAGAAGTACTTGAAACCAAAAAGGCTGGGGTTCCTAAATCAGCTAGGTGCTTCTGAAGATACGCGTTTTCCAAGATGACTCCAGTAAATCCATGCTGGCCTGGCCATTACAATAAAGCCCTTGCAGAAGTATAGACATGTACTTGGTTCATCTAAGTCTGCTGGCCCATTTCCTCTATGGTAGCAAGGTTTGTTTTGTGATAGGTAATTTTTACATCTGCTTCTATATGTGGCCAGAACAGCACCCCCTTCCAAATATTATCCTCTTGTATTTGTTCAGAGCTATTGTGTATAAGAATAGTCCACGAGTCTGGTGAGGAAATCTACTGATTTAGATGACCGTTGTTGGGAATGAAAGAGTCTAAAACACATCAGCAAATACCACTCTAGAAAGCAGCAGTGAAAATTGCAGCTTTTGATTCATCTGATTTTCTCTATCTAGAGTTAGAGTAAGTCACTATTTTAAACTAAATGATGCTTGTTGAATGAGGTGGTCAAATGGCTTTGTTTGGAGTATTATCTGTGTTTGTTTTTATTTGATCATTTCCTAGCTAAGTCACAAAATCTGATAATCTGTGGCGCCTCTCTCAGTCATTAGTGCAAATTAACAAAGTTCTATACTAAACAAAAAGTAATTAATATTGAAACTTTCATCACACATGCTATGATTATCATGTGTAACTACAGTACCCCTAGGGACACTTGTTTCTGTGGTTAGACAGGTGATCTGGGGAGATATTGTGATTTTGAGAATAAAACATGAAGAATTCGGAACTGTGTCCTGTGGTGGAGGTCATCGGATACTATGGGGGCAGCCCAATATGTGCAAGACCACAAAACACATGTTGCAGGAGAGCCCCAGGCACAGAATTTTTCTGGCAAATCCTTCTGACCAGCAAAGTGGTCAGATTTACTTGGATGTAAATACTGAAGTGCATCGAGCAGTTGCAAGTGAAATCTTCCAAAGTCCAGGCTGCCCTACCATAACTGATGTTGGAAATAAGATATTTTTGTGAAGATGATTGCCATGTTTGCTGTCATTATTTGCAGCATGTTCCCAATGGCGTTTGGTTGATGCTGTCCATAGGCTTCCTGGCACAGTTCCCCAGCGGCCTTTGGCATCCCCCAGAGTAAAATCCCCATTTATCCCCAGAGTAATCCCCATTTATCCCCAGAGTAATCCCCAGAGTAAAATCCCCAGAGCAAATCCCCATTTGCTGAGTGTGTGAGGTTAGAGAAGTTTAAACATCACCCCACAGGGGTGTGAGAGTTGCAGGAGTCTGTCCCTGGGGTCTAACACTCCTTGCATCACTGGTGCTGGAGGTACCCCTACTTCAGGATTAGTTCTGCATGTGGATTTACTGTTGCCATCGTTTCTTCCCATTTTTGGCCTCCCCAGAGAGGGAAACTGTCCAGCATGAGGGAAGGCTACCCTGCATGGCGGTGGTGGTACGGAAGGGTTAAGCGATGTCAGCTCCCTCCTCTGCCTGCTGAAGTGCCTTGTTTGCAAAGGATTGATAGAGTACCCTTGAGAGAAAGATTCGCATTTTCACTGTTCCGTGTCAGGGAATGAGGTTGTGTGATTTTTGTGTCATTTTGCACTACCATATTTCTTCCATTAGGAATTCTAATATTTCACAACCTCTGTCAAGGAAACTGCTACTCCTAATGCATAAGGCGAATGCATTCCAGATGGGCTGGTAATCCAGTTCAGGTTTTTCACATACATTATTTCAGTTCCACTGCGGGCCCATGCTCAGGTTTGCCAAAGCTAGTTTCATGATTCATTTGCAACTGCAACAAGTTAATCCCAGAGCGAATAGCTGTGTCCACTTCAGGTGAATTCTTCTTGCATGCTGGCTCCAGACATTGGCTGGTAAGAGGTGCTTCCAAAATAGCAATTTATATTCAGCATCCTTGTGCCAAAACTCTTCCTTTCCATGTCCATGGCCAATGGATCAAGGAGATGTTTCTAAAACAAGAGGTTCCTTAATTTATGAATAGTATTAGCTAGCCATTTAAACTGGTCCAGTTCAATGAACACGGTTAAAAGCATCCAGAAAAATATTTAAAAGAGGAAAGCCCTCTTAGCTATGCATGCAGAATATTAAAATTTAAAATAATTTCCCAGACTGAATCACAATTAGCTCTCATATTCATTAATTCTCAGTCCAAAAACACAAGCAGTAGCAAATAAGAAAGCGATGACTTTATGCAGCTTTCCCGAGGTTGCGTAGGGTCAGCCTTGTTTTCTGTTTGATTCCTTCTATATTTGTTTTTCACACAGCTTTTGTATTGCACTGCTTTATGCTGTTGGCTGTTTGGGAATTTCTATAAGGCTATGCCGGGTATTAAATGCAATTTTCTATTTACGTTTTGATAGTGAAACATTTTAGTAAACATTGCCCTAGTTCTACTCATCTGTTGTGCCCTTGTCACAGCTGTGGAGAAGCTCAGCTAAGAGACAAAGCTGTCTCCATCCCTTTTTCTCTCCTTTTGTCTCAGGCACATTTGGCTTCATCACACTAGCTGGATTGAAATGATATTTCCTGAGCACTGACCTCTTCAACACTTATGTGGACTCAGCATCTCTAATTGCTGTTAGTGTGAATCATCGAAAGCTGGTGCATAATTTCTCCAGACTTTTATAGGAGATCTACAGTAGACATTTACTCTAAATAACAAAAATAAAGAAATCCATAAATCCCATGAAACTTTCCCCTACTTCATTTTAAGTTGTTTATACAAGGAACTTCATGTCGTAATAACACTTTTTGGCCTTTGTTTGATTGGAAATTTCTATTAAACTGTTATGAGAAAATAACTTTATGCTTCGGGTTTTATGTTTCAATTTGATTAACAACAGGCTTTTACAAGGACTATAGCACTGCTGCCTTTACTGTATGCATCCAGTGTTATTGCACTAGCTGTTTTTCTGTATGGAGTGGACTTTATCAAGAAAATTATATTTCCTGCATATGACATTTTGGAAATGTATTGTATGTCATATCCCTGTCTTAAACGCTGTTAGTGCGAATCATCTGACGCTGGTTTATAATCTTTGTACTATATTTATAGCAGACCGTTGCTCTGTAGTGTTCTAAATTTCCTGCTTATGATGCAATGGCAAAAGTCATTAAACATTAGCAGTAATAGTATTTTCACTGTAATAAAGTGTTAATTACTTCCACATGTTAATCGAGTTGGGGGGTAGAGAGATTTTTGCTATTGTTACTGTGCCTAAAATAATTTCCATGTGATAATTTTCCAGGATATCAAAAACTGAATAATTATGCACTAATTAAGAAAGTAGAGCCTGCTCTGGAGTTAAGACTGCATTAATTTTAATGTTTTTACAGTCCTTTAATTGGGGAAAGGGCTGTAAATTGAGAGCTGACGCACTCTCCTACCATAAGCAGGCCTGCCTTTGCAATCTGCCTCCTATATACTGCAACCCAAGGTCAACACAAGTTTGCAAAATCCCTCTGCTCTTCGTACGAAATGTATTGGTGGTGAAGCGTGCATCTATCACTCTGACAAGCATTTAACTCTCCAAGAGCACATGCTCTCACTTCTTAAATTATTAATTGCATTAAATACATTTTCATATCGTGGACTGTTTGCTACAAACTGTTCCCTGGTAGGGAGAGGCGGTCCCCCCGCCGTGCGATACAGTTTGCCTTCTGTTGTTTCGCTTCGGAGTGCAAGGTGTGAGGTGGCTGCATTTGAAGGGCTTGCAGATGAAACACCGCACTACCGAAAATTACAGAAAAAGTCACCCTTGCAAAGTCTATTTTTTTTTAATGTTGATCAGTTGGCTTTGGTTTTTGTCCTCTCTTTTGTTCTGCACTAATGTCTATAAGTCCATATTGTTGTGGTTTGTTTATACCTTTGCACTTATCAGCTCGTGCAGTTTTCCAGGGTATTCTCCCTGTCACACCATTATCACAGGCAATGGCATCATCATCCGCTTCATTATCATCTCTGGGTCATTCCATCCCAGAATGGCTTCGTATTACAACCAAAAGGAGGAATCTGGCAAATGGATCATATTATCTCCCTCTCTCACTCTGGCATTTGAATGCATTATACAAGACGCAGTCTTTATATTAACAGGCATCGTGACCTTTGCCTATAACATGTTTATTTTAGCAATACTTGCTAGTGCTGCTGGAGTTCGGCTCCTGCCAGTTGCTGATGCTATTGTAAGCCCCTGTGTTTACAGCTTGCTCATGCCAAACCTGCTCCCAGCCTGCGGAGGAAATGCTAAGGCCCAGGTGTGCTGCGAGGACGCGGGCAGCTCGCAGCCCTGCCTGCCTGCCCCATGCCCGGGGATGGTGCCCCCCGGACCCCTCCTGCTGACACCTCATGGGCTCAGACTTCTCTGTTTGTTCCCTCTTCATTTCTACATGGTCCTAACCACCTCAGGGAGGGGAAATTAAAAAAAATGGAGGAGAAATTAAAATCTTTTACTATCACCCATGTGGATGCTTACTCAGTTTTCTTGCAGTTTGCTTATAGTTCCTCTTGCACATGTCTTCCACAGGAAGTTAAGTAACGTGGTAGGAAACCTGTCAGCCTGGTAACATCTTTGTGGCACCCTGTTGGATGCCAGCATGGGTGAGAAAGGTACCTGGTCCCCACCTGAGCTTTTCTGGAGACCTTGTTGGATGAATCCTGTCTATGAACTAAGGCTTCCCCTAAAATCTCCTCAAACTTCTGATTTTATTCATTCCCTTTTACCAATATTTTAATGGCATTACTGTTGTTGAGATCAGAATACAGCATCATTTCAAAGAAGTAGGTGTAAATAACTTGGTGGTAGATATGAACATAGTTCATCATGAACCTCCTCCTCCTCATTTCAACACTAAATATTGAGAAAATAGTAGGTATTTGCTAGTACCGCGGGACAAAGTAAATCTGAGACACCCTTAGAGGTGTGTTGATATATTTTGATGCATTTCCCTCTATAAGAACATGAAGTGACTAGGTAAAATCAAGTGGGTTGGAAGCATCTTTGCAGTTTAGTACCCTGTACTGTTATTTAGAAATAATCCCTGCCTTTCGGAGCTGATGGTTTGACATACAGAGTGAGTGAATCTCAAAGTTAAATTTCTCTTTTTCCTGCATTGTAATGAGGGCACTTACTGGCCACGATGTGCTTCTCAGGGTGTGTTGCACAGTTGGGCTGGAGCAATAGAAAACAAGTGGATGGAATTGCAGCCCAAAGTGCAGATTTCTCAGCTGTTTTAAGATAACATTTCTTACATCATTTTAATGGCACATCTCTTTGAGGCAACATAAAGGACTTTGTTCTGCAGTCGGTACTTTTATTGTTCCTGTTCTGCAGTTGAGGTGGTGTATTTTTCAAGAGCAAGCACACTTTTGTCCTGTTGGAGAACCACGGAACATCTATGCAGACATCAGTCTACCTGCTGGTTAAGTGGGAAAGACTGCAGGAAAGTTAACAAAGACAAATTGTAAAAAGGCCAGGAGAAACATTTTTCACCCAACATTTTTTTTTTTTCTTCTGCTCCAGTTTCTCTATTACCATTACATTAATTAGGAATTTAGGTAAACGACATAAGTGCCCTAATTTTTTATTTCTGCCAGGAGAACAATTAGGCCATTAGAAGTAACAAATGGTCTGGATGTATGTCGCCTGTTGAAAATTCCAAGCTGCATTATTTCTGACATAAAAAAACCCAACAAATAGTAGTTGTTTTGGCCAATTTTTACCATAAGCAATGTCAGCTTTAGCAGATGCAGTGTACCATTGGCTTTTTTTTTTTTTTTTTCTATTGTCATGGCTCATTAAAGTATGCTGACTCTTGTGGATTCCCATTTCCTTTAGGTAAATAGTTATTTACATGAACTGCAGCATTTTTCTTTGGTGACAATTTCTAATTGTTCAGGCAACCAAGGGTGATATATTAACCACTCTGAATAAAGCTTCACCTATGAAATAAATTACTTTAAATTAACTATCCTTTCAAAAGAGGCAAAATTTCCAAATGGACAAATTAGACCCTTCTTAGCCACATATGGTAAGTGTTTTAAGCATTTCCCCACTGGTACTTACTCTGGAGAACAATTCTTCATGATGGAGTGGAAGACTTCTTAACTCATTTGGGGTCCTTTTAATGCCAGCGCTTGCCAACGGTGCGCTCTGAAGGGCTCGCTTCGTGGCTGAGCCCTGTGCGGGCTGCATATGCGTGGCATTAATAATAATGTGCTCTTACATTTTTAACTCTTGCCATCCTGTATTGGAGAACAGTGGCAGAAAAGTCCCCACCCTGGTCCTTGTCTCAGTTGCATGTTTTTTTTTTTTTTTAATTGAAAATTTGTTTTCCAGCTTTAGCCTTTATAAAACATAAAAGTAAGTCAGTAAGGAGCAACTGTTTTGCTAATTACATCTGCCATGAGTCTATATATGTCTTCAGTCTGTATTCTTAGCTTATAACTGCTGATAACAGACCTGCTTCTGCTTTTGCTTGTGCAACTAAATTGGGAGAAATCCCACCAGATGCAATAGGCTTACACTAGTGTGAAACAGTTCACTCTGATGGATATTAGGTTTATTCCAGAGACCGGTACTGTTTAAGATATCCATGGGCTTGGCCTTTCATGCAGTGTAGATGTGAATAGAAAATCAGGTCCAACAGGTCAGAATTTTAAAAACACTTAAAGGAATTTTAAAATGTCGAAATCCCTTTTCAGGCACGTAAGCAGCTTTAAACGTTTGTAATCCTTTACAAACTCATGTCCTCTGGACCTCTGAGTACCTAAGTCCTGTTTCAAGGTAACTGAGGGCAAAGCTGCTTAGGCACTTTCAGAAATGTTACTGACATAACTCTTTCCCTAGTGTTTGAGTTGTGCCAAATATTGCAAGATAGAAACCTAAGAAAACATGTTTTTCTAATTTAAACCATAACTTGACCGCATTTCAATGTCCACATTTTGTATTTAGAAACTAAGAACTTCTTACAAGGAAGCATCCAATCAGTTTAAATTATGCTTAGTTTGTTTTTATGGTTTCCCATGACTTTTTTAGTCCAATGTAGTTTCCCGTTTCCCACACATTAGAAGTCAGTATGTCAATACATTGGAATGTATTAGGCTGGTTAGCATAATGTGAGCACACTTCTGAAATGGTTTCTACAACAAAAGACCTAGATATTGTACATCCATTTTATAAAAATAGCAAATTAAAAGAAGATTGTGTTTTCTGTTTGTATGGGAAAATTTAATTAAGAGTTATTTTGGTACTAATATTTACTCTACAAGAGTAATTAAAATAGAGTGATCAGTAAAGTGGGTGTAGCTCTAAACACATGTTCTTGCTTTGTTTAATTATGTTGATTAGGTTTAAACCCCAATTTGGCATCACCTCCCTTGTCTTAATATGTTGTTGATGAAACCATGTGGAGACCTGACCTTAATATAATCGTGACAAACCTCATTTGATTACCTTTAGCTAATTAAAACATACATTATATGTACCATAATATTATTATTCATCTTACACTCTTCTCACTCTGTCGTTATGCTGGAAAGCAAATCTTATTGTGAGATTTCTGTCTCTGAAAGACCTCGTGCATTTTGTATAATTGGGAGAGGTGTTTATTTCATGGGCCAGTTATAATAACAGTAATTATCATATAAAAGCTCTGTGAATTTTTAAGTTGTGACTTGGTGTTAAGTTTACTGTGGCTGTGTGCTGGTGCATGCAGGGAACAGCCTACAGTGTGCATGGGAAAGCTGTGGGGCTTGTCCTGTCCCCCAAACCGTCCTTCCGTTCTCCTTTCTCCTTTCTCCTTTCTCCTTTCTCTGTTTCCCCCATATTTTGTGGCCAGTTTGCAGTGTCTTTGCCCCATCTCAGCTGCACGTACTGCAGCCCAATGTTCTCGTCCTGTTTACCATTAATGCCCAGGCTCTGGCCCTAAGCTTTAGTAACACTTATTTAAGATACTGGGTTTTTGCCCAGAGCTGTTTCTTTGGGACTGAAAGCTTGCGTGTGCATTTGGTGATTATGTATCATAAAGATATGTGTGACCTAGAAATGTCTTAGGGGAATGTTCCTGCCCACCCTGGGGGAATATCTTGTCCTCGGTGGGAGCCTGCTGTAGTAACTGCCCTGTTCACCTCTGGGGTACCACCCTGCTGCAGGAGTGGTTGTGTTAATCCACCATCACTGCAGGTTTTTTCTTTGCTAACACTAATTCTGCAGACTGTGAAGTGTCGTGGAAGGGCAACTAATGGCCGTACTGTGAACAACATTAATTATATTTGACTTAAATATTTTTATAGCATCTGTTACTGTGGTGCCAGAGACATCATCATAGACTTTAATTTCATATCAGTCTTCACAGTGCCAGCATCTCCAGTTTTACATGGAAGAAACTACTGTACAAATAAAACAAGAAAAAAAAAATAGATCTTTAAATGAAATTGCATGGAAATTCCAGAAGTGATTACATCTCTGTCTTTCTGTGAGCATGTTGTAAAAAAAGAAATTTGAACCTTAGTCATCTGAGTCATAGGCTGTTGCCTACCCCACTCAACCATTTTCCTTCTAGCGTGGTTTGAAGAAAACATTGCTGCCACTAATATACGATTGGTGTGGAAAATTACCTTCCAAAACATATATAGGAATCTTCCTGCTTATGGCACATGTATGATGCAGGAACTGACTTCACTTATCAGCCAGGCTCACCTGGGTGCTTCCTGATGTAAGTTTCCTTCAAATGTGTTCCCTTGTCTTCCACTCACTGGCAGCATGAGGCTTTCTTTTAAAATAATCCATCCCTGAAGAACTTCACCAAAATAGTAATAATGAAAATAAATTATCAGATATGGCTGCTTTACCTCTCCCAAAAGCCATAATAGCAGGACAAGGAACAGGAAGCTTCTTAGGAAGCTTCAGCTCCTTGCACGCACAAACAGTGAAATACAGCTTGGGGTGTGCATGGGGGGAGAAACTCCCCCACCTCTTGGAAAATCTCTTGGCTGTCACCACAATCTTGGCATTCCTGAACTCATTGTAAAGAAGAAGTACTGGTATTTGACCACTAGTGGGTTGAGGGGATTAAATTTTAATGCTTCCATCTTCCCACCAATGCATCTCGTGAAAAATAAATAAATAATGGTTTAAAAATGTACAAAATCTAATTTAAAATGACATTGGGGTTTTATTTAAAGTCATGGAAGCTGGTTAATTCCAAAATGCTCTCATTAACTCACATCATTTAACAAGTTTCTATTCATTTAGCTCTCTCTCTCCAGAGCCTCTCAGCTGCTCTACCTCAACACATTGACAGCCTTCTGTGCTTCTGCTTCCCAGGGGGAGCTAAGGTGACTTTAAACTACCTTTTCATTCTCCCAGCGTTAGGGTGCACAAATGAAATGGTGCAGCTCAGCCAGCTCTGGAAGTCGGTCTGAATCACGGCGGCTTCCCCGGCTGCCTGCTGAGCGGAGCGGTGATGGGAACTGCCGTCCTTCGGACGCCCCCTCCATGCCCCGTGTCCGGTTATTTCTGTAGTGTCCTCATCTCCTGCACGGGGGATATTTCCCATGGCTGATCTATAATTACTGAGCCATCACGGGCCTTGCAAGTGTAAAGAATCTGGACTAAAAGTGAGGATGTCACCCCGCTCACTGTGGGCTCAGAAACTTCTGCCTCTGTGGTCCTACTTTTCCTTCCTTTACATTTCTGTTTCATCTGTTCTCCCCAGAGTCTGGCTTATTATCTTTCCCGTTTCATGATATTTAAGGTTATCATATTTTTTTTTCTTCACTATTAACTGCAGCTTGTTACATGCTCCTCACTACCATGACTTCCTAAACTGATTTTAAAATTTTAAAGCTTTTGTTTTCCTTTTGTTTCAATGGAGACTTCCAGCATAAGAGGGAACAATCTCTCTCCAACTCCCTTGCTTCCTTTTTCTTTTCTTTTTAGTCTCCCTCTGGAATCTAGCCATTTTATTTCCAAAAGTGACTACTGATATATAATTTGTATATTTTTGGAAGATCAGATTTGAGAAGGGGGTTTTTGAGTGACTGCTGAGCAACCAGTAAAAGAGCCCCTCGCAGAAGTCTCAAGCACAGAACATCCAAAATTACAAGTTTCTTCTGAAAATACTTTTTTTTTTTATTATTTTTTTTTCTCCTTGAGTGCTACAGCCCAAGCCTGTGACCATTTGCATGTCTGAAACCTGTCAGGGGGCATTTGGCCCTTGGCTTGATTTTTCTTATAAAATTGTAGATATCAGATCCAATGTAGATATCAGATCCACATTGCTTTAATACTGTGTATTTTCCTCTCTAGCCAAGTGACTGTCCACTTGAGACACGGACATGAGAGAGGGACCTGAACAGCATTTCTACAGTCTAAACCTAGCAGCAGCAATACAGATCTCCTTGTCTGGAAGAAATGCTCTTTCTCAGGACTTTAGGGGTTGAAATCTGCTTGTTATGCCAATAACTTCATTCCACGCATGGGTTTGACACACATAAACTTTCTTCTGGAAAAAGCAAAATATTTCCTAGCCCCTGAGAAGGCACGTGCTCATCAAGAAGTGATCTGCGTGGAGCACGGAGCCCTGTGGTGGCAGTGATGGCAATGGGTGGTGTGAGAGGAGCATGTCCCGGGCAAGGGCCCATCCTCCTGACCTTGCCATAACAAATTCATGGAAACGTTGTGGATGGTGCCACAGCCACCCGTGGCTCCTGTGCCTGGGCAGCAGGTGTGCCGCTCCAAGAGTGGCAGCACCCTTCACACCAGCCCCAAGAGCCTCTCCTGGCATTGGCTTTGCTTGCGGTGAATTCCTTAGCCCAGGAGGAAAGGCAGGAGGACATCTCCTGTAGCTGGGGCTGGGCACTGCTGCTTTCAGTAGTCGAGTTTCTTTTGCCTTTTTAAGGACATCTGTCTCCAGAAAAGTGGATTGAGACCAGCAGTTTCAGGGGAGATGCTGAGTGGCCACCAGGCACTGCGACTGCAGCTTCAGGACACAGCCATGCCCAGCCCTGACCTGGAGGTGTCAGGAGCAGCATTCCGCTGCTGGTTGCCATTTAGTTCCTATTTGAGCTAATGAAAAGCCTTTTCAGTTTTATTTATTTATTTATTTATTTATTTATAAATTTTATTTTGATTGTAGTTTGGTGCGTTTTGTTAAACTGAACACTTAGATTGGGTGAGAATATTTATTCCTGAGAATTTATTTAATCAGTAATTGCATTTTACTTAGGAAAAAAAGAATCCAACAACTTATTTTAAAGAAAAATAATTAAAAACATCAGTTTGCTCATGATCATTTGGGGATTAAAAACTATATTTAATCATGCAATGGATTTTTATTATTTTTATTCTTGTGTTATAGCCTGTGTACAGTGGTTTTATCTCCTCTTTGTACTTGCAATAACATATTATTTGACCATGAATCACTTTAATGGATTGAAACATAAGCATGTGAATTGAAAAATAGATACATTAGTCAAATCAATAAATAAATATGAAAATATATTTCTACTATGAAAAACCATCTTGGCTACTGTGTCCTCCAACTTGGACAGAGAAAGCTGAAATATATAGCTGTAAAATATGGCTTGCCGTGTCAACTAGCCAGTGCCTGCAGCCTAAAAGGAATTTTGAGCACTGGGTAAGTAGTATTTCATCAACAAAATCATAAAATAAAGACATTAAAATGAAGGAATGATTGAGTGCTGCAGGACGTTTGTAAAATCACCCTTCAGTCTGGGGCTGGAGTAGTTTAGTATTAGACATTGCATACTTTTCATATAAATTTGCTTACAAATAGCATGCCTTAACAAGCAATATTGCCAGACTGCCCCTGTAGCAAATATTTTTTCACTATGTTGCTAAACAAACTCTACTCATGTATTCTATGGCATGGCTGCAGTTGGTATAAAGAATACATCTTTAATATTATAAAAAGAATACAGTATAAACCTTCACAAGGAGCAGTAAGACCTCCTAATGAGGGAAGAGAGGTTTTGCGCTCCTGAGGAGCCTTTCTCACACACTTCTCATTGTGAAGGTCCACCCACGCTGCTTTCTGGAGCCTGGCTCTGCTTTATGGGACACTGGGGTGCATCCAAGGTTTCATTCACCTGAGTGAAACCTGTTTGGATGTACATCATTCCTGCAGCAGAATATGGCCCTCTGCATTTACCTTCGTGCAGCCGCTGTTGTAACAGAACTGCATCTTCAAATTCAGCTTTAGAAGCCAATAAAAAACCTCTGCGGACTGTGGATCAGTACAAGCAGTTCAATAAAATGGATACATTAATTGTTCCTCTTACATGTTCTAGAAATAAACAGACTTCAGTGCTCTTTTTTTTTTTTTTTTTTTTTTAAGCTGACATACAGCTCAGAAAAGACAAGCTTTCAATTTTCTTTTAGGCTACTAATTAGCTATATAAGTGAATGACAAAACTACAGACTTTACCAAAGTTTATTTGCATTTTTTCTACCTTGAAACACTATGCAAACATTGAGTTGTCATTTGCATATGAGAAGAATATCTAATATTGTTGTACTTCAAGTGACTTCAAATGCTGATATAAATTAAAAACGTTAATCGATGTATGATATGTTTTATGTGTTTTATGGGCTACAGCATTACTTTTTGACTGATTCTCAGTTTTACATTTTGCGTGTGAACTAGGCTTTGTGTGTAACCATCCTAAATACCCTTGCTGAAATGTCTTTGATGTGAAATTTGAATTATGAGAGTGCTTAGCACTCCCTGTGAGGTAAAAGCGGGTTGAAACTTCAGATTAAAAAAAAAAAAAAAAAAAAAAAAAAAAAAAAAAGAAAGTGACTGAGAACTGAGGAGCAATAATTTTTGCTTGGGTTGTGGCAAAGCAACTGCAAAATATTCACCAACATGGCAATTAGAAGGCATCAGAGTAAGGTAAAATAATGTTGAAAAACAACTTTTAAGTCTCATTTCCTTGTCAGGACAAGACCTGTTTGCAATTAATTAGCGCTGATGATAACACATCTCCTCGCTAACACTGAGACACCCTCTTCATGCTTATCCCCAGCATGGTGTGGCCGGGGCAGCACGGGGCACACTAAGCCTGCCAGAGAGGACTTGGCTGGGGAAACCTCCCAGACTGAGCTCCAAACACAAACATCCTCTGAATCTCTACAAATAACTGCACTTCAGATTATTGTGTAGCTTTCCTGGATATTCAGCAATGTGTGTCACTGGCAGTGGTGAGACAACTTCAGAGGTAATACCCCAGAATCTCTTTCAGTTGTATATAACTATAGCTCATATAGATACTGGGATTATTCCTTTCATTAAAGGAACTAAATAATGTTATTAGATTTTGCCTTTTATTTATATTTTTTTTTTTTTTTAGTGCGCCAAACAGTTTGCTTTACTGAGGCTGGAATTATTCTTTTGCAGCAATCTAGAGGTCATTCATTACACAAAGCACCTTGCGCTTACAGAACAGAAAGACAGCAGCTTTAGCTGTATTTCTTGTGTCTGCTTCCTCATTGCCTGAGTGTGAAAACTTTATTGCTCATTATCTACTGGGCTGTGATGAAGTGACAGATGATTTATTGGGAGCCAAAAACTGTGTTTCAATGGTGACCATTTTTATCCTTTTGTGTTGCAGCCTGCCAACCCCTCTAACCGCTGAGGCAACAAATAAAGAAAACTCACTGCTGGAGGGCCCTGTGACTATCACTCATAAATGTCCACATTTCAGATCCCACTCTGTTTCTAATTTGATTCAATTCCCTTTTGTTGCTTAAAAATTCAATTTGTTTAATTGAGCTGTTTGACAGTAAAATCTGAATTCCATGCATTTTAACCATTCGTATTAAATTTCCCTCCACATAGTACTTTTATTAATGTGCTTTAAAAGAGGTCACTTTAATTTAAATTTGGTGACCTTACAAGCTTATAAAAAGATCTATATGCTATCCTTCTCAAACTGAAATTAAATTGAATAAATGTAAGATAATGTTACAATAGATATTTCTGACTAAGGTTGGAGTTCTGCAGACATGAAACCCGCACTAAGATGCTGGGAAGTGTCTGCACTGCTCAGCCTATTTTCCACAGCAACACCACTGCTGGTGTGAGGAACTTCCCATGGTGTGTCAAATGAGCCACCACAACTCTGGTACACCTTAAGGCTGAAGTTACAGGGACAGCTGTGCTGCCGTGGGCCATTGTTCAAGAAATACCCTCTCTGTTGCTTGGGTTGCTTCTTTTGATTTTTAAAGAAGGTTACGTAGTTTTTGACATTTAAATAGCTGAGCATCTTTTCCTTTAAGATTACTAAGAAATATTGGAACCAGTGCAAGACTTTAAGATTTAGTAAACTTTAATCTGTAAAATGTAATAGCAATATCCAAGTCATTATGAGTATATAGGATGCCGAATGGCTTTACAAACACTTTTAAGCAATGAGTTATGTTACAAGAATGGGTTTGCTGTGTATCATTATGTCCAGGTAAATGCCAGGATGATGACATAATTGGTAGTTGGGAGTAAAATACAACCTCTGTAAAATGTTACTAAGGTAAATGTAACAGGATTGTAATTCATTATACGTAAACATGACTAGTAGTTATTTATCATTTTATGAAATATAGAATAACCTGAGCTGGTAGTGTTTTGCTATTTCTTCATTACTTTATTCAAAATTGTACTGATAGTCTCGTCACAAGGCTCCCTCTTTTATTTCCGTGTAATGATTTACCAAGGCTGTACCCCTGAATTCATGTGAGGTTGCTTTCCGCGTTACCCTCCGATGGTACTCTTGATATACAAAGTCCTAAAAACTAGCCTCATTAAGAATGATATCCTGCCAGTTTCAGACACTGACAAATTTATGGCTTTGGATTAAAGGTCATATGGGCATTTCAGCCATTAAAATAGTCCCATTTCATAATACCTGAAACCTTAAGGAAATACATTTTTTTGCACACAGATGCCTGTTATGTTAGTTTCTGCTAAAGACATACAGTAATAGTTTGAAAGCAACAAAAGCCTATTTTGTACCTGTTCAGCTTGCAAGTGTGTTAGCCCTAGGCTACTGTTTAACTTTTAACCCTCTTGTTCACACAGCGTACATGCATAAAACTACAATGTACCACATAATGAAGCAAAGCTAGCAACATTTGTTTTATACTGTTTGCTATAGGACATGCTTCTCTCTGTTTTTAAAATCAGTTTTGAAAACAAAACAAAAATGAAGGCATTTTTCTATGATATGAATGATTATGCTGTTTTTTTCCACACATTTAATAGCAGAGCTGCTATGCTTTCTGTATATTAACAGGGCTTTCAAGGAAAAAGAAATAATTCAGCACAAAATGATTTTGAAGAAGAATTTCTTTTGCAATTCTTTTTCAGTGTCTGATTTTAAAACATTTTATCAAGCTTCCACTATATGTTCCAAACACTCTCTTGTCAGGTGTAGGATGAACTACAGTATAACTGTGAGATATTTCTTTCCCTCATAACAATCTTGAGCCATAGCCTATGATGAATTATTTGTACCATCACAAGGAAATTCCCCTCTTCTGCACTAAAACCCAGCAAAATTACACACCAATTGTAGCAGAGAAAACATCTGATGTGACAGCTGTATAGCACATGGAGATCCATTGGTCCATTGGTTAATCAGCAGATTTTAATGGTACTGGGGAATATATGGTAGTGGTGTCCTGAATTAGAAATGGCTATGTGTTTTCACTAATAGGACAAATCTTCTACCTGGAGAAGAAGGATTCCAACTGTTTTAATGCTTCAAATGTTTAAAATTAAAAGAAGGAAAAAAAAAATGTGGAAAATCTGCCATAATTCAGAACACAAAAAGGAAATCCTGTGGATGAGTCAATTATATGGTTCCTAATGATGATTCAGCCTCCAGGCCTTATATGAGGAGTGGAGGAAATAGGGAAGGATTAACTTGGTTAACCTTCTTCCATTTCCCTGTATCGGGCTGGCACTTTACTGACTGTTTTCCCTCCTCTGTAACCCATGATGTTATTTCCCACCCTAGTCAGGAACAGCTTGAATTTCTCTAAGTCTTTCACAGATTTCATCTGTATTTTCCCTTTTCTTTGTATTGGAAAGAAATAAATAATTAAGATGGTAAGAAGACTCCAGGGCTGCACTGGAAAGTGATATTTATGATTTTGAGTTGTTTCTATATGTCACTGTTAACGTGGCTAATCATATGCTCAGGAAAATTAAGATCATGGTATTTTTAGGTTGTTCATTATTTGGGATATGTCCTAGAAATGAGAAGTCTCCCCAAGTTACAAAGAAAATTGTCAGGGGCCTCAGAAGACAATGGTATCTATAGAGAGCTGAAGGCCTGGCCAATTGCAATAATGATAATGATAAATAACCATCATTTATTTTTATACAGGCCCGTATCATTTAGGACCTCATAGTGCTCCACAATAAAATCAAAGAAACATTAACTTGAAGTAAACAAATGACAGAACAAACATTAGCAGATGGGAAATCAACAACAAAAATAAACAAATCAGCAGGTTGGAGGATGAGCAAATGTGTTTAGAGCAGGGACTTCAAGAAAGCCCAAATGATGGCTGAAACACTCCCATGTCCTGGTGTGACAGCACCCTCAGACACCTTCGGGTAATGGAGTGGTATCGTTAGTAAGGTGGCCTCACGTATTCTGAATTTTAAATTTGCAGCATCTTTTTCTTTTTTCTTTCTTTTCTTTTCTTTTCTTTTCTTTTCTTTTCTTTTCTTTTCTTTTCCTTTTCTTTTCTGTTTTCTTTTCTCTTTTCCTCCCTTTTCCTCTCTTTTCTTTTCCTTTTCATTTTCTTTTCCTCTCTTTTCTGTTCTTCTCTTTTCCTTTTTCTTTTTCCCTTTTCTTTTTCCTTTTTCTTTTTTCTTTTCCTTATTTTACTTTTTCTTTCTTTTTTTTTTCTTTTTCTTTTTCTTTTCCTTTTTTTTTCTTTTTTCTTTTTTTTTCATGAACCTCTCTAAACACCGGGCCTTGAACACAGGCAAAATGGGTGGCAGATGCTGTGCACATTAGACTGAGACAGACAGTGGCAAAATGCAAAAGTCCAAGCTCTGGTTATGCTTTTTTGACCTACATTTGTTACTGATGTTGATTTAAAGAGAATATAAAAGGAAAAGGAAAACTTTTGAATCTCTTTGGACCTTTGATGTGCTAAATGGGGCTTGTAAGGCCACATGTGCCAGGGGCTGCAAACCTCTCACCTGCCCAATTCCCACTAAATTCATGGTTCCTGAGGGTACTGTGGTTGACATAAGCATTTTTGCCAAGGCAAGTAGGATCTTGCAGTTTAGTGGAGAATATTGTTATTATTTACTACTATTTCTGATAATTACTTGTAGTACAGTTGGACCTAAGACTTTATTACACTCGGCATCAACTAGATGCTTACTGGAAAATTCACTTCTCTGAAATCATGGAAGAATGTTTGATAGCCCATTTATAGCAAAACTTAATTGCAATTTTTGTTTTCACTGTATGGAAACAACAACTGTGGCTAAATAGGAAGGACTGCACAAATCCTTCGTGCCCATGGACATTAGGCACTTTGACCTGAGACAGAAGGTGATTTTGAGCCAAGAACAATCTTTTCCTTTTGTTTTTATTTCAAACCTGGGAAGAGGTGTAGAGGCAGGGAGGTACCTTCACCTAAGCCTTGTTTAGTCTCAAAACAATAAAAATCATGAATGCTGTAGTCTATCACTCTTGCCATCCTCTTTGTGGTCACTTGTGTTTAGGAAGACCTTAATTTGATATTTGACGTCGACTGCTAGGGAGTGTTTAGCCAGAACCTGCAAGTGACGATTCTGTTCTCTTTGGACAATACTTTCCATATACTATGCAATGACAGATTTTAGATGAAATTTTGGAGTAGTATATGCAAAGTCAGTATTTCAAACTCATTCTGGACTGAGGTGCACCTAAAACCCAACATTTGAAATTGGAAGTTATTTGAATACTTGGATAAAAAATTAACTCTGTACAACAGAAATGTAGAATTAAAGTTCCCATCTTCAAATACTATTGCTATTCTGCTGTTCCTACTGGCTGAAGAATGATTTGCTCTTGCAATTTTTTCTTCAGCAAAGTTTCACATGTCTGGGAAAAAAAAAAAAAAAGAAAAAGAAAAAAAAAAAAAGAAGAAATGTAGAAAAGGTGTCTGCACGTTGGCTTGCCTTTGGATGCCATTTGTACCTACTCGCTTTGCAGCTGGCAGCGGGAATCATGACTGGTAGCAAATATCCGATGGCATTCTGTGCTGTGAGCTTTTGCAGTGAAGGGAGAGCCCTGCTTGTGAACAACATGCAAACATGCATGTTTGGCAAACAGACAGAAGGGCTGTAGGGGAAGCAAAAGGTAATAAGCACTGCTGGCAAGCTGGCTAAGTAGTACTAGCAGTACAGTATCTTCATAACCATAGAAAATTTTTCTTGTGTCAGTATCATAACAGGAGTTACCTGAAGGTGGAATGTGAAGCACACAGGACAGACAGGAAAAGCATAATAATTAGCAAAACTGATGCTGTTCATAATTAGTTAAGTAGTATTGGGATGGTTGCTGTCAAGAAGCACAAAGCACTCCGTCCATTTAACAAGCAGGTGATGTTTAATCTGTTCTCTCCCCTAGCTGCTGAGCGTGGTGCCGAGGCAGCAGCACCCGCCCGACAGCCGCACCGCACGTGCTGCTCCAAGGAAGCAATGGCTGGTGTCACCAGCCTGGAAATCAGCCTGAAGTCACAACATTTAGGTTGTTTAACCCCGCAAAAGTAGAGAAGCGATGATGGGCAAATGGAGAAATCTAATGCACTTTAATGCATCAGACCAGCCATAAAGCATGACTTCTCCCTGGGCTCATGACAGTAACTTTCCTTTGCGACTTTGGACATTGTAAGACTAAGAAACGACGCTGGCAGACATGTTCCAGGTCATAGAACAAGATTACATGATCAATAATGTTGAAAGCAAACTTCAGGACCAGAAATACAATTCCCAGCACTGACATGACAGAAAGATGCCTCTCAATGTTGGGTGCAGTGGGAGCTCTGTGCAGAAAGGTCGCTGACGTCCCTGCTGTGGCCTGCTCTGGGGCGCTGAGCTTTGTTTTAGCTTCAGGGTTGGTTTTGCACTTCCACATGATACAATACAGTGTAGAGGTGTGTGTGTGGGGAATGGTGCCCTCAGAAATAGGAGGTGAGGTTCCATCTGAGCACACCACACTCCTGAGTGTCCGTGCTACATCACCTGCAGTGCTGCTATGCTCTGGAGGTGGCATCCCATATCCAGGAGAAGAAATGTGGCAATTCTGCAGCTGGTACAGAGCCAAGGCATGTTTGGCATGGAAGCATTTAAACCTTCCTGTTTACATCCACAATCTTTATATACATCTAAGTGATAAAAAAAAAAAATTATGCTTTTGGATGTCGACATTTTAAATTTCTCAATCAGATTATGGTAAATGATGTAATTCACAATCTGTTTTCAAAAGTCTGGTTTGGCAAATATGTAGATGATGCTGAAATTGGCCTGAGAGGTGACTGAGTGTCATAGTTTGCAGAGAGACACGTGAAGTTATGAAAGAGCACGACTGTCTGTTGGTGAAATTTATGTGAATTGCTTGAGTGTTACTTGGAGAGCTGTGGCCTCTCTCCTCTCTCGTTTACATCCACTGGATACATGTCTTGCTTTGCTGAGCTTGTGGGCACTGGTGGGCCCTAGCTCCACACTCAAGAAAGCATTTTGGTAGACAGAGAAGTGGGAATGGTTTATTTCAGTGTTTTAGCCTGAACATGGAGATAGGGCTCAGTGTTACAACTAACAGCACTGTTGCTAGTTGTAACCTCATCTGGTCAAACACCACATATCGGAAGGGAATGTCTGATAACCAGGAATGAAGCTTGGAAAAAGCAGGAGCCTTGGAAAAAGCAGGAGGATGACTGCTACAGCAGCCCCATTCATGCAGCAGCTCATAGCAGTGCTTCTGGTATAAAGGTTTATTTTCCACGGTGTATAACTTGGCAAAAACAATTCACCCCACACTCAGACTTGGCATTCAAGATCTCAATCTGTATGTAACTGTTTTATAGATTAAAAAAAAAAATAATGAAAAAGGTGCTGTTTCTAAATTGCAGGAAAAAATAGAAATAAAAGATGGTTTCCTGCTTGTCTTTTGGTGCTTCTTGCCCTTCTCTCACTGCGACCTTATTCACAGGGAGCCATGTGCCAGCAGCCCCTCTGCCTGCAGGGAGCTGCTTGCTGGAGAGCAGCCGGCATGTCCTCAGCCCATCTGAAAGCCTGGGCGTTCAAGAGTGGGCTTGTTATTAAAACATTGCTCAGGGACCAGTAGCAAGATTTGGCTTTAGTTCTAAATTCAGGTTCTTCTGCTTTCTCAGAGTTTTGGGTGGTCAAACCTGAGGTTTTGGGTTGAATCCAACTCAATAAAAAGTGCTATGTTTTATTTTGATGTTGGCAAACTGCTACATGCGCTTAGGCTCCTTTAGTATGCTGAGGCTTTAAAAAAGATAAAATCCTTCATGTCGCTTGATTTTAATGTAGGGTTTTCCTAAAAAGCAAGCAGAATTTTAGGCTATATTTTCAAAAAAAAAAAAAAAAAAGCCACTAAAACCATTCCACACTATTTTGCATGTAAAATGTTGATTACATTGGAATAGTTTAGATGTGTAAAATAAGGTGCGGGAGCCCGCTGACACGTGGGACCCATGAGCCACACACAGCTCCCCGCTCCCCGCTCCACCAAAGATTGGCTTTTTGGCATTTTCATAGCAGAGCAAACCTGTGAGCTCTGAAATCTCTTTAAGCCCCAGACCTTGTCATGGCCCATGCAGGTGCTAGGTTGTGAGCCGGCTTGTCCCCAAGCTGCCTGTGGTGACACCTGCATCTCCTGGTGGGGTGAGGAGGGCTGGTGGTGGTGCTCACTTCTGCCGAATGCTTCTTCGGCAGGCCCAGCCTCCATGGTTAACCACGCAATTTGCAAAAGCTCTTTAAAGCATTGTTGGGGTCTAACAACTTAAAACACTGGCTTCTGAAGGTAGCTTCAGTATGTCCGCAGCCTCCTCCCTGGGAAGCACTCCGGGACTCTTGGTATTTCCTGGGTATTTTGATCATGGTTAGAAAATGAAAGAAAAGAGAAGGGAAGGCAGCATGGCGTTTGGGGTTAATTGGTGCAGGTCATTCCCTTTCCCAGCAGTGCCCACACTGGGCATCAATGCACGCCCGGCAGCTTTGCTGGATCAGGCCAAGGGGCCGTGCCGGCACCCAGGGCTCCCTGGGGATGCTCGGGTGCCTCCCGTGGCTCCATTCCCTTCCCTCAGCCGCCTTTATGTGCCCGGCATAAATCCTGGTTGCTCGGCTTTGTGTCTGCGGCCAGCAGTGGCGGCTGCTCCCAGGCGAGGTGCAACGCAGAGGCTGCGGGAGGGGGAAGGCACGGGTGCGTGGATATGTGTAGGCACAAATACAGCAGTGTAAAATATATGCACCCCCGAGCACGTGCATGCACAGAGGGAGATTTTTAACTCCAAATTGTTGGGCTTTAATAGATTTAAATCAGGCTCTTAGCACTATTTTAACATATTTTTTTTTTCTCGTGTTTAGTAACAACAGTCATCTTAAATCGCAGTGGCACATCGCCAGAGGGAAGAGAGGTGTTAATGAGACTCACTATAAATGGAGGGAGCGCGGGAGTGACAGTTTCGCCGAGCACTGTTGGCATCGGATCGAAGAGACAGGTGGTGGCACAGGGCTGACCGATCACCTCAGATAATGATGAAAGAGGAGTGACAGGGGTGAAAGATTCAAGGACCACTGAAGAAGCGTGCGGGGGAGCGGGGGCTGCCCGCCAGCCCCGGCAGGCACGGCCGATCCCCGGCACGCCGCGCACCGGTGAAATATGAGAGAGACTGATAAGGGGGAAGCAGGGTATTATCGATATCAGATGTGGAAATGAGTGGACTTAGTAACCTATCTACCATGTGGAGTAAGTATTTACGGTTTCCAGGACCAGAATCAATCAGGTTTGAAATTCATTCTTATTTGGCAGAGGAAATGTGCACTTAACCTTTCCATTCGGGGTCTGCTGATGAATATTGACCTAGAAAAATATCCCAAAGGTGTTCAGTCCGACAAAAAGTTATTTAATAATTTCGTAAAGGATTGCTGTGCCATGGGGACGAAATATTTACATCAGAAATCCTAACTTTAGATGGGTGCCAGACTGGGGTGCAGATGATTGCTGCATGGAGAGCCCTCCAACCTCTCATCAAGCAGCCATAAATCAGAGGGATGGAGGAGTTCAGACAGAGCAAATTCTGGTGACAGACACGTGATGGACTCACGGGGGAGAAAATGAAAATTCATTCCCTGACAACCTGCTACAGGCTGCAGGTAGGGCGAGGGGAGAAGCTAAATAGATGTGGATCAGCGGCGAGGATGGCAGCCCCCATCGTATGGAAATGCACGGGTAGGGGAGGTGAAACCCGAAGCTGCACAAAATGCTAAAACGTCAGAGCAGCTGAATCACCTGAGCAAAGATTATATAAAAATGTAAATTGCCTGCTCCTGACCCAAACGCGTTTAAAAATGAAGGGACAAAGAGTGACAGGAAAGGTGCTATTATTACAGATTCAGGGCGATGCACAGTCACTGCTCGGATTCCTCTTCAGCAGCGGCTGGGAGGCGAGCTCAGACACTGCGAATAATTTTCCTGCAAGTGCCCTCTCCTATTTATACACGCACGGCGGGCCCTGTCCGAGGGCTTTGGGGATGACGGGGAGCCATCCAGCGGGCTTAAACGGGCTTCTGAGCAGGATCCATGCAAATCTGCTCGGTGCAGGAATTTCCATCCCCAATTTTTTAATCTAGCTCAACTTGCTCAAGATTTTCAATGTGCAGTTAAATATTAAATTCACTTTAAGAAAGATTATTTTATAAAGCTGTTCTCGCTTATGCGAGAGTAATGATCTCAACGACGACCAGGAATTGCTCTGAACGCACAGACTGCTTGGCTTTACAAAAGATCTCACTAATGGGCTAGATCAAGTATTGTTATCCCTAAAATTAAATGCCAATGTTTAAAACTCCATTTTTATAAGAAGAACTTGGCATTAATAATTTTTAAGGCTCTTGATTAAATAACTAAAAGTGCATTATTATTGGGCTAATAATTACTTTAGATATGTTCAGATTTTGGTCATTTTCCCTGCATTATTACAGCACAGAGGCAAAATTTCACTCATATATTTGACTTAAATGACAGTCTTTTGGGATTTGCAACAGAAATTATAACTTCTGCTGCAATTTACATGTTAAGTTCTGTAACCCCGTGATAGTTCAACCATTTGTAAAAGAACAGTAGGTGGCCTAGTGGTCTAATATTCAATGAATAATTTTATCTTACATCAAGTGCAAGGTCCAGTTTAATGTTTCATTACATTAAAATTGCACTGGGTGACATAAACTTTGTAATTAAAAGAGCATAACTTTCCGAAACACTGTAGATGACTCTTGCAAAAAAATCAGCATGTTTAATCAAGCCATTACGTTGTTATAAACCACTTCTGGTTTTGTGTATGCAAGGTGGTACCTGTTGAAAACAGGATGTGTTTATCATCACTGTCTGCCTATACCTGTGATATACCTATGATTTAATTCCTTGAGATTTTGCATCCAAGAAGTCATACCTTGGCACAACGCCTGGTAGAAAAAAATAAAATGAATAAAATACACCCAAAAAAAAATGAGGTGCCCTTGTGGCCAGATGCAGACTTCCCTGGGCACAGTGGTGGGTGCATCCCAATGCAGCCGGATGTCTCAGGCTGCGTTTGCCCTGGGCAGAGCCCAGCGAGGTGCAACGGCAGCGGCGGGCACAGGCAGAGCAGGGCCAGGGAGCGTCAGTGAGCTGCCCACAGCTGGAGACGCACCGTGTCCCTGGGAGCAGCCCCCGGGGCACATCAATCTCCACCTTGAATTGCTTCTTAATGGCCCGGTAGCTTTCCAAAGGGAGCTGCACCACGGTCTGGTTTTGCATTAGCTTTTATTTGTCTTTCCAGATATTACCATTAGTCATCGTTAGTTATGAGGCAATGGCAGATATCAATTAGAAGATGAAGTATGACCCCAGTCACGTGTTGGTGGTAATGGAGCTGCTGCAGAATTAGCTCCCCGGGCAGAAGGCTCTGTCATCCACCCTCGGATGGGGCCTGGGGTTTGCCATGCTCCTGCAGCCAACTTTTGCTTTGTTTGATCTCATTTCCTTCTACTTGTTTCGTTGGCATGAGCTGAAGCGATGAACTCTTCCTGGTTGAACTGGAGCATATTTGGACTTTATGGACCAAAAGGATGGCATTCCATCTGCTTAGATCTTCACTCCCTCACACCCAAAATTAATTTATTTCCCATTTAAAATTAAAATATTTCGCTAGTTCACAGGTAAACACAAGAGCAGAAGACCAGGAAATGTTGGTCCTGATGCCTGGAGGACACTCTTTAATTCCTCAGAATGGTTTCAGTCATTGCTTCCTAAATTGTGGCCTCTGAGCTGGTGTTCAGAGAGCTCTTTGAAGGGCAGGTAGGTAATGGGAGTTTCATTGCACAGATATGCTTATTGTCATAATAGAAAAAACAGAGTAATTGGAACAGGTTCAGGAGACACAATATATCTCAGTTATTGTGTCACATACCGTTCACTAGATGCAGCATTAATTGATGCATTATATGGCGCTTGTTAAGACACATTACCTAGCTATTTTTTATTGTTCTTTGAGATAAAGGCTGATATTTTCTGTTGCTATTCTATTCCTGTGAGGATTGAGGCCTAACGATGCAAAGGTGGCATGGCATGGAAAGGGAAACAGAAAGCAGATTTTGAAGGAATGGAAAAGATACCTGCAAAAGAAGATAAATGCCTACAGACAAAGGTGCTTTTTGGAAATGCCACAACACCCACCTTCACTCCCAGCCAGCACCTCCCCGAACTTTGGGCACCCAAAAGCCCTCCCAAGCCCCATCCCCTTTTGTTGGTTCTGGGTTCCAAAGTGGGTTGGATGCAGAGCCCAGAAAAACAAACAAACAAACAAACAAACAAGCGGCTGGAGCCCTGAGGTTGGCGCAGGATGGCTCCAGCTCTCCTTCCCTACCCAGGCTGTGAGCGAGCCAGTGTGCTGCAAATGTGCTATATGTCCTGAAAATAAAAGCCCGGATTCAAACATGATGTATCTCCTTTGATTTCCATGCAGATACAACAGGAATGAATGTATCTATTATGTCGGGGACTGCTGGAATGTTAATTTTGAAAGTCATTTCTCTCAATCTATAATTATATCTACTTTGTCAGAAAGTAGGAATTTCTTAGAGCAAAAGGGATTAATCTCAGTCACTGTTTTCAAACAGTTTGAGTTAGGTGGTTTCTGTAAGACTATCATTTCTTTTCTTTTAAGCCAGTTAAATTTTGCCCTAGGCTAACATTTTATACCCAGAGTAAATCTTACTAAAATTAAGAAACAGAACATACAGCTGCCCTTATTCCTGGCCCACAGATGTTACCAAAATCTGATTAAAAAACCCTTAATCTTCTGCTGCACCTTTTCATTAGTGTAATAATCATTTTTTGCCAAATATCTGGCAGAAGAGGGTGGAAAAAAAGTGAAAAATATGAGGTTTTGATGATCAGCATCTTTGAAAAGACTCGTTGAACCTAGTGGGAGAAATGAGGACTTGGGGTAATCCATGTGCTGAAACATTTTTGCTTCTTTTTCTAGAAAATGTGCAATTTGGTCAGGCAGAAAAAATTGAACAGAGCCTTCCAAGCAATAAATCACTGGATTGCTGGTGACATTCATACAATGCGGATATAGTGTTAACTGTATGAGTCAGACAGCCCTTACTGCACTCAGCCTGTTCCTAGGAGGTGACCTTGCCACGGTGTAGTAATCAATCATTCTGGCACAGGACACACTGTTTTTGTTTAATATTACACTATTGGAATATATAGTAAACAAAGTGCAAAGGAAATTTCGAAAGCAAGCACTATATAAGGTGTGCTGCAATATTTTGCAGCCTAAGGAGTGCCAACAGCATGCTCGGCACTGTATGTGTGCCTCCAGATTACTAACTTTAGGCTGTTAGCAGCAGCAAAGCATATGTGACTATACTCAAATACTTCAACTGTCTGCACAGCTCGAGAGGAACAATTCAATGGAAATATGAAGTTAGGATTACAAAAAAGATTTACTACCACAGACACTGCAGTCTAACATTTCTTATTTTGGCACTTTTATACAGAGTATACATCACGATTTTCCCAGCCAAATGACAGAATAGCAACATCCCGAACTGCCTGAAAAAAATTAAGCAAACAAATCTTAATTAACTAGTAAAAATTCTTTTAGTGTACGATAAGCGAAGTGTTACTGCTTATAGCCAAGAGGTTATATTGGATTTCCATGCATGAGTTATACCATGAGCCAGTTAATTCATGAAGTTTGCTGTCAGTGAATAGGGTAAAGGAAGACAAAGGCAAACTCTTTTGAATGAAGAAACGGTAAGTGAAATATATTTCGTTTTTACTGTTTTCACATATAGTAGAGATGAAAGATAATGCAGCAGTAATTGAGTATATAAAACTACCTTGTCAGAGAGGTAGCATTAATGTTGAGGTTGTTCTGGATTTTTGCAAGTGCAAACCACTATGTACGTGCTGCAAAGAGGTGAAGAATCAAGTCTGATTTTGTTAGGTATAAATGTGGACATACATCATTTTCTCAATACTGCAGCCTGCTTTTATTTTCTTGTGGTCCTGGAGCCACTGGTGAGCCATATGACATTGTGATCTGTGACACTGGGGTAACCAAACACATCCATGCCCTCCCAAACGTACAAAAAGCTAGACTGCATGGAAGGGGAGCAATACATGAACACACAAAGTTTTGGCCAGTTGTTTTTGGCCAGATGCTCCTCCAAAGTGAAACAATTGAGAAAGTCTGGTATAAAGCATCCATCACCAGAAATGAATAGTGCTTTCATGGCACAGCACACGGCACCCACCCCTCCTTGTCTGCCCAGGGTGAGTGGAGATGCCACTGTCCAAAAATGTCACGTTTTCATATTTTTCCATGGTGTCTGGGATATGACCATTTTACTCAATTTTTAAGCAGCTCTGAGGGGGTGTGATGAGTCTGAGGCAGCAGAACCGTGGTCCAGCCCTCAGTGGTCAGCGAGACGGGCAGAGCTGTCCTAGCACCACTGTCAAGGACCAGCCTGCCAGAAGCCCATGTGCTGGTGGGCTTTGAGCTTCAGAAGCAATGCCAACATCTGCAGGTCTGGTGGAGTCCATATCCTTGCTTCTTGTCCCAAACTGCCTCTAAGATGGTGCTGATTTGCATGGCCTATGAGTTTTTGAAACCGCATATGCATGGCAGAGTTCGAAACTGTTATGGTATTTCATACCTGAACATAAATAAAGTTGCAAGATGATGTTTCCACCCAATGCAATGGGTCTATGTTGTGCCTTCCTGGGTATTGATCTAGAGCCATTTCTTCCCAGACCAGTGTAGCATGGGGAGGCTGTGGATGCTTGTGGTGAATTTGGTGACCGGTCCTGTCATCTGACCCACAAAACGTGAATGTGCCATTGTTATAGGCCTGTGCACTTCATCTTGTAATTATTTATTGCTCTTCCAAAGGGTCCAGAATACCTTGGGGTCACTAGCAGCTGCATATTTTCAACGAGAAAGCTGTGTTGAACCCAGCAGATACGTGTGGGGCACATAAAGCTGTGCACAAATTCTGGATTCCATCTTGTCATCTGATGTTCGTACTTCTGAATTTCAGCCAAATAAAGGGAAAGAAGGATCTAAGTGCTCTCTCAATTTGTCCATGAGCTCATAGATTTCTTCAATTTCAATATATATGCAGCAGAAAGTAAGAAAGCCCAGCCTTCCAGTAAAAGCTGAAGTTTAGGTTTACATGGGTGTACCTGAAAGGAGGACTTGGCATAGTATTAGGGAAAGCACCAAATTAAATGCATTTCCCAGGACACTTAATTCAATTTAGCAATAAAGTTCTTGGCTACAATGTTTTTGTTTATCTGCTATCAATGCTAAATAACAGGCTGATGTTATTTTCCTGGAAGAAGATATTGCAGAAATATATGTCAGTTATATTAAAAAATGTATTTTGAAACTTTCAGCATATTAGTTTCAAATAGGTATTGCAGTTCTTTGCAGTAAATATTAAGTTGCTGTAAGGATGCTTACTGTTAGATGCTGACTGCTAATGTTCAGCTTTGTGTTGATTTTATCTCAGTTGTTTAATCATTCTACAAATAAATGTATACAGTCAAGACTGTAATGTTTTATGTTATGTGAGCATAAGTTATACATTATTAGCCTTCCCATGAAGAATGAGCAGTTATAAGATGTTGAACAAGGACTTAAAACAATAAAGTTCTGCTTAAACTTAAACTGCACGTGCTCTCTGGGTGAATCAAAACAAGGAAGCCAGAGAAGCACACAGGCAGGTTAACCTGCATTTGGTGCACAAATGCTGTAAAACTCTGCACAGGCTCCCTCCCAGAACCACATCACGTACCTATGGCCATGCCTCGATTCCTTTGGGAATGGTGGTTCGTGCTCCAGTACCGCCATGGTATCCCACCTCCTGTAAGTGTAATGGGTGTCAGGGGCTGTTTGGGCTAGGGAGGATTAAGCTCTCACCCCCCTGCTGTGTGTTCAGTGATTGCTTCAGACATTTTCATATCTGGTTCATTTTCGCCCGCTCCAATGGAGTTACACGGGGTGGGAGCTGCCAGCACCAGGAGGTGGCTTTGGTCTCAGGGACAGCGACGGTGCCACCAGGAGGGACCAGGGGCACCGATCCCTCACTGAGGCGGGGCAGCAGAGCTGGCAGCAGCTTGCAGTAAACACACACAGAGATTGCGATGCCGCTCAAGATCCCAGTGCTAGAGATCCTTCGGTAATAGTGTTATTTCCTCAAGAAAATAAAGGGTCACAGCCACACACCAATGAGATAAAAAATGTTGTGTTGTGCGTTTTTTTTCCCCCTCCCCTGGTTTTGTTTAGTGATTATGTAGAACCTGCTGAAAAGGTGTTTATTTCTGTTTGTAAATTGAATGCGCTGGGTGTTTTTCTCCAGCTTTGCCCCAGGCTCTGTTGGATATGTTGATGGAGCTGGAAGCCGAGTCAGACACCAGAGGCACGTACACACAGGGAATCCGGCCGGAAAACAAAGCTGCGTTTTGTCATTTCATACCTCTCCAAAGTCCCACTCCGTGGGGTGAAAAAGTGAATTAATATACGACATAAAAAGAAACATGCAAAAATAATGAGTAACTGAACTATAGGCACCAGGGCTGTCCCCTGTGCGTGGCCATCGCAGGCCCCCAGCCAGAACTGGCCTCAAAATGCAGCCCCCAGCCTGCATGCCCTCTCCACCCCCCCACCTCTGCTCACTGTTGATGTCTCCCAAAGCCATCAGTCCTGAATGGTTTTCCTGCATCCATTTTCTTCCCCTTTTGAGGTAGGTCAGTGGTGGAGAACTGAGCCCTGTTGTGCGCGTGCTGCACATGGACACCTCCGTGGCTTTAATTTCACACATATATATTGCACATACACAAATAAATTCTCCCATACCATTTTATTGAATTTCTAGTAAGTTGGCAGAATAAAGTGATTTTTAACACTTCTCAATTGGATTTATGATTTCTATGTCATCCACCCTGCTTCTGACATTAGGAAATGTTCAACATGAGGGAATCATTCAATGGGTCTTTTAACTACACTATAAAACATTTTAGTCTCCTTTCTTTCAGAAATCCATAAATGGCTAATTTAATCACAGCCTTGCAGCAGAAACCCTCAGTTTCTTCTGCTAATTACGTGGCTGAGTTTTGGTGCTTAAATTATTATGATCTGTTGGGGACAGGTAGGCAGCGGACTGTCAGGGCTTGGGCACCAGGTCATGATTTAGTGTCTGAGGCACTGAGGTCACTTGTGCTTAGCTCCTCTCTACAGAGCACCCAGCATGGCATCCCCGAATGTTGCTTTCAGGAGATCCAGACAAATCTAGGAGCTGCCTGCATTTTACTTTTCCAAAGCTGAGATTTTCCAGCTCCCTGGAGTGAGGAGTTACTCTTCCCCCTACCTGGCCTACTTTGCTTTGCTGACAAATTAGGACCAAGCAAACCACAAAAAAAAGCTTTACGAGCCACGTGCACCATGGTGTTGACTGAGCCTTCCTTCCTCCAAAGCCCGTCCAGCTGAAGCACATTTGAATTTCAAAGCTATGCTGAGCTGGGTGGTGAGAGCAAGCAGGGCTGATGGCTGTGTGAAAGTAAGCACAGCCTGGCTTTGCAAAAGCTCCGGATAATTACATCTGTTAAACCCTTTGCTTGCCTGGCCTCCTGAAACATGAGCTTGTAGAGGTTTGTGCTTTCCTAGGGGGTTTCTTGCTGAAGTGGGCACAGTTTTGTTTTGTTTTGTTTTCCTTTTTTCTTTTTTCCTTTTTTCCCCTTTTTTTCATTGCATGCATGACACTCACCTTGGAGCAAGTGCTGCAACCTTATCTCTGCCCTGTACACTAAAAGTAGGTCTACAGCTGTTGTCCTGGTCATCCCCGAATTGGGTGGTTCAAAGCCTGGATCACTCCAAACCCTTTCAAGGGGCTTGGTGGTTAGATTTCATGTTCTGGTCCCTCCTGTTGCAGAAACAGGCCAGAACCAGAGCTACAGATGTCTGTGAGCTGGGTTATGAGGGCAAATCGCTTGGATTTTATGCTGGAGAAAATTTTGGAGGCAAGCTATGCAACGTTGGCAGGGTTCAGGGAGCTGCTGCACCCCCTGGCTGCTCTGCCTAGAAGTTTTCAAGGGAATCCCTGATAAAAATCTTTGGATTATACGATATAAAGTGTGGGGAGAGGGGGGTAGAATTTGGTGGCTACAATAAAATTAATATCTAGAGCAAATCTCTTAAAACGGTTTTAACAATTTTATCCTTATAGAGAAATGCCTAAATCTTTAGACTCTCTGTAGTGTTCTATTGAAACTTATTTGATCTGGTAATTGCCAAAATCCACAGTTCTTATAGTTATTTCATGTTTTGTGCACTATGCAGTGAGTAATTTATTCTACAAACACAATTTCTGGGTTCTGGCCAAAACCAGGAAATAAAAATAAATATCCCTTAAAACCTCGACATTTGACTTTTTCTGCAGATCATGATTTACTTCACACCAGCAATTTTATCTTTCTAGCAAAAGTATACATATGATAATTGAGTACAAAGTGATTATGAAGGATATAATAAAGGGAGAAAAAAAATGTCTTCTGTGTTGGACCTGTGCTTGTGGATTTGAGCAGTAGTGAGTGTTTTGCCCCAAAAACTTATTAACCTGTGCCCACCTCTGGGGCCTCTTCTGATGGTCTGGAATAAATTTTTTGAGGCTCAGATCTCAGCCCACCTCCACACACCCTGGGGCATGTGCCCCATCACCTCTCATTCATCTCTTTCTCCCCTCCCATGCTCAGTCCCCTTCCTGCTCTGCTTTTCCCTTTTGGTGCTCATCCCTTTTGGGTGCGTTTCCTGCATGGGTTCCCAATTCCTTCTCCAAGGTCCCTTCTGCCATGCTGGTGCCACTGTGTGTGTCCCCACAGCACACATGGTGCTATGCAGACCTGACACCTGATGGAGAATCCCGATTTGCAGGTGTCACCGCATACACCAAATATATTCCATCCCGAAACTTATCTTAATCTGTTATAATCAATATCAGCATGCAGAACCATACGCACCATTAACTACAATTTACATCTGATAATGTACTGTTTTTCTTCATTAGGGTGCCGCTCCTGTCACGACATGCTTCCTTGGGGAACAGCCCGGTGACTGAAAGCCGTTGTCCAGCTTTCTCGTCATTGAGCACAAACCCCGGTCTGCGTGCCATTCCCTGGGCTCGGATGGCAAACCAGGCTGATTTTCTTCTTGAATGACCAGAAGTCATTTTTCAGTCAAGTTACTGCTGATTTACCTGGGGGTAAGAAAGACTCGTGATTTCTGGGAAAATGATGAGAAAGGAGCTGGCTAACTGGCAGTCGTCATCAACTTCACTGAAAGAAGCACGAGGTGCTTGGGGAGCAAAGGTGAAGCGAGGATAGAGAAAACAGAGGGAGAAGAGTTATCAAAATCCACTAAAATGTATTATTCTTTAACTGGTTTAATTCTCAATGTTTAAAAAAACATGGATATACAACAGTGTGGAAATGCAAGCAGTAGTCAATGTGCTCAGGGATATGCCCTTGTAGTCTTGTGTCTCAGGCTCAAAGACTTTTGGAAAATGCAAACAGTGTTCCACAAGAGTAAGGGATAAACCCACAACTGGTCTGTGACGACCATCTACTGCAATCTGGTGCCCTTCTAGGGCTTTTGGTGCATTTTCCTCTTAGGCACACAAAGTTACAACACCTGTGCAGTCACAGTCTTGCTTTACCTGTCTGAGATGTTGTTGGTAGCTTTGCCTGACTTGCTGCATTTCTGTGGTCTGTGCTGACCCCCCTGAGCCAAAGGGCAGAAGTTGCCACAGGAGGTGCAGAGATGCCACAGCAGCAATGAACCCGAGGCATGAGCTGCTTTACTGCTCGCATGGTGAAGCCGAGTAATTTATCAGCAGACTGGGTAAGTGTGTCAGATCCCAGCTTTCCCTTAACGGAACGCAGGGCACCAGGATGCTCCTCTTTGTCCCAGCTCCACTGTCCCAGCAGGATTGCTTGGTTTCAGGTGTCCCGTGGGTCCTCGCAGGCATGGGAGTGAGGAGGGTGCATAGCGTCTGTGAACAATGTATTCAAGAGCAGGGAAAGGACATCCCTCATCCTCTGTTCGAGGAACAATCTCCCTCTGGTAGCTGGAAGCTTTAATAAGGAGGCCCCACATGCCAGGGGAACATTAGGTAATGTGACACGACATGAGAGCACTGAGATGTTGCAAAGATTTTGGCGCTTTGGACAGAATCACTGCTGGTGTGGTTGCAGAGGGGTGCGGTATGGTACAAATCAACATACAGTTAATAGCTGTAGTGGCATTATAGCGAGTATCTCATGGCAATAAGCTTTGTGATTCTCTCCAGCCCACTGAAGTTGAAGGAAGAGCAAAGGCCTTTTCAAGCTTACTTTATCTTCTTGCTTCTTAAGTGAGACTAATCAAGTTTATATCCTTTTAGCTTATTATTAGCCCAGCAGAGCTTCTGGCACTCTTTACAGCTTTTTTGACATGAAAGTTAGTTACACCTACTGTACTTAGTATGACTTCACTTTTCTTGTGATAAATCCTGAAAATTAATATACTGTATCCTCCAGATTACAAAATGAAAGTGTCCTAGACATTGAGAATATGCTGGCAGTGGAATGCTGCCAGTAAAAGAAAAACCGATGTCTTAATGATCTTTGTTAATAAAAAGAAGAGGCTTGGTAGTAAATTTCTTGGTTAATATGTTAGGCTTTTCCTTTTTTGCCTTTTTCTCATCCTAAACTCAAACAGATATGTATTTCAAAATCTATGGCAAAGTAAAAGAATTCTTGAAAAAAAAAAAAAAAAAAGAATTCACCAAAAAATGATAAGGAAAGTCCTAAGAGAAGAGTTGGTCCTGAGCTACTCATGCAGCCAAAGCTCCCACTGACTTTAATGGGGAGTTTGGCTGCGGGAGGAATGCAAGCCTGGGCCCTGGGCATGGAACATAGGTTACATTCTTTCTTAAATTAAATGAAGCAAAATAATGAAATCTTTTGTTAAATTATTTGCTGACTTGGCTTCCTGATTTGGTAAATTAAGAGAAAGTCAAGCTCTGAAACAAGCAACTATTCTTGTTACAAAGGGTAGCACTGGTGGCACTGGTGTCTTATTGAAGACAGATCTGCTTAATTACAGTTCCCACTGTTTGTTAAGATAACGAGTGCCAGCTGTTTGATAGCAGTGGAGCCCACAGAAGGAAAAACTGGCTATCTCTGTCATTTCCATTCAGGCCCAGGATCAGACTTGCATATCTATAAAATCGTATAGGGAGCAAAATAACTGAGAAGCACACACGCAATGTGTTCCGCAAATTTGGGCAGAGCATTTGCCGGTGCACACGGAGCTCTACCATCTATATCTAAAGCAACTCACCATTGGGAATATAAAGTCAAAGCAGAAAAATTGAGCATTTAATGGTCTACCATTATTGTTGAAATCACAATGACAGGCCATGATCTTCAAGTACAATTTTGATCCTTATGTAGTAACTGAAATTACAGCATTTCATACTCTGACTATATTATAGGGAATAAAACATCTGTCTAAATATTGGAGATATAAAATCCTCAAAATAAAGATATTTGAGAATATCTTACACAGAGCACCTTTCCACCTGCTTGCTTAGTATAATGCAGTCATTATGGCAATAAATGTTTCTAATAAAGTATGAAAATGGATTGTTTGCTTTGCTGCTTGTATGAACTCTCATTTCTCTTTTTATTATATTGAATCTGACATTTGCTTACCCTTTATCAGTAGAATATTTAATCAACTCCAATCTGTAAGAAGCAAGAGGAATTTCTATTTTATTTAAAACCTGTCCCACATGAAAAAGGACTGGGAAATAGGTCATGCAGTGTATGGGAAGTGTGAAAAGTGTTACAATGCTGAATATTTATCCAGTCTACAAAAGAAACTGTTCTGAACTTTCATAGTACCATCCGAGTCTGCTTCTATTGTTTAAAGTACTGGTAAAATGATTTAGTGCCTCCATGTTTCTAATTTTCATCCACAGTACAGGATCTACAGAATTAAACTCCTGTCAGCTTTATTTATTTTCTCTGTCAGAGTATTTTCTTGCACTTTTTGCCACATAACTCTTGAGAAATGCTATATCCATATCGATAGTAATTTATTTGGGCTCTTGTCCAAAGTACTCAACGTAAACAGTCTGTGTTTCCTCTCCATCTGTATTTTGGCTAATCCTCTGTTTTAGACAATCTAATGACAAGTGCTAGTTATCTGGAGGTACATGGTTTTCAAACCAGCGCACTATGATTTATGGTTCTTGTTTTACAGAATGTATCACAAGCTCACAGAAGTGAAAGCTTCCAAATAAGCACCTAACTTTTGTAATAAATGCAGCTAACAACATGTCTGCAAATATATAGCAAACAGAGTGAGTGATGTCTTATTATGCAGGCCACAGTTTGACTTGGTCTGGTTTTATTTATGAATATGTCTTGCATCTGTTTCAAATTTCAGACCCATTCAGTTTCTCAAATGCTCTCCCAAACAAGCTTGTGCTGAACGTTATTAATTATCCTAATAAAATATTTGAGTCAATTTTACTAAAGATCCGCAATGCCTCTGCCACAAGCAGACTTTTTTTTTTATTTATTTTAATAACTGAATTAAGAGAAATAATTAGAGGTAGCACAGGAATAGTTTGGAGATGTCCAGATTGTATAAAGGAGGAGGGGGAATGGGTAGAGTACAGCTAACTGTACAAGAGCAAAGGGACGTATGATTAAATTAAAGGGCAATGCTTTGTGAACAAACAAAAGGAAATCCTTCTTCATACAATACATAGTCAATCTGCCGAATTCACTACCACAGGGGGTCATTGAAACAAGCGCCGTGGCAGGGTTTCAGAGAGAACTGGATAATTTTATGGCCGTTATTAAAACACGTAGCCCTGGAGCTCAGATAACGATAGGGCTAATCCAGCCCCGCACCGCAGCTCGTGTGAAGACGGTGGGGCCGTGGGGCAGGAGCCGTCCCTGTGTGCCCAACGTGCTGGATGGGACCGGGCAGGGGCTTAGCCTGCCTTTGACGAGGCATGGGGTCTTGTCACTGATCTCCTCTGCTGTGACAATTCCTTGTTTCTCAGTAAAAATAAAAGATGAGATCCTAGAATTTCTCAGCATTCCCCTCTTGCCGTCGGTCCCCTGGCACTGAGGGATTTTTGTGGAGGCGATGGCCTTGGCCTGCGGCCTGCTCCATGCCTGGCACAAGAGCTTTGCCCTGCTTGGACGCTGGAGCTGCAGGGCCTGGCACTGCTCTGCTGAGGGGGAAATGGATGTGTGGAGAAGCCCTGGTGGACATGGCACACCTTAACCCTCCGCCAGGTGGCCAAGCTTTACATGCCCCTTTCCAGTGTGAAGTCTCTTGGTTTGCTCTCAGTGAATCCTTGTGAAACAAATGAGACCTTGCTTTGGCTGGGAGCTGAGAATTTCACTTGTATTTCACATGTTGCTTACAATACCTGTTCTCCAAGGATGTTTCTCTTGTGACCTTAGAAGAAGATGGGACACATTCTGCACACCTCAACGGATACAACCCATGACTTTGTGAATGCCTTCATCTCTGTGATGGTAGCAATGCAAACAACAGAAGTAACAACATCTCACTTGCCTATATATACATATATTCAAACAAACAAGCAATGAGCTGATCCTCAGGACTCGGGGAACACTGGACTGGGAGGGGACAAGGCCAGCAAGGTGCCAGCCTCTCCTGGGCAGGTGCTGTGGCTCCACATTTGTCCAGCTGTGTCCTCAAGTCAGTGCTCAGGGCCACAATGTTATCCCGGGAGGTGAGGGCTGTTCTTCTTCCAGCTCCTAGGCTCTGAGAGAATGAGAGCCAAGGTGACAGGTGGCGTTTACATGTACCCCTTGTTAGCACACGGCGCAGAGACATCCACAACTCAAACTGGACAGTGTGTCTCCTTTCAGGGAGCCTGTCAGCACAATTTATGGAAGTCTGATTTCTTACTTCACGTCTGTGCAGGAGAAAATGTGACAACTTCGCCTTACAGTATTGTCAGTCTGATGCTTTTCCCAGGCTGCTCACACACAGGAAAGTGGATGGCAGAGGAGGAGAGTCTCAAAATCTATGTCTCTCGGTGGAGGACCATGAGGAGATGCTGAACTGGCATTTGGTGCTAAGCACAGAGGCTGTCGGGGTGGAGGATTGGACTCTGCTTCGCTGCTCGTGATGTTACCCAAAGCTTCCTTTAAATCGTCAAGGCTCTCAGCCCCGAAGACAGAGGCATGGTGTGGTCTTCTCAGCTCTGCTGTTCTCTGAGATCTCTGTGTTGATCATTTGTTTTTAGTGGAATCCATTGAATTATAACCCAATTTCAAGTTGCTAAAATAATTGAGATAAACATCCTCCCCTTGTCAGATGTTTTGTTTACTGTCCTAAACTTTGGTGCTCCTGTAGCTGTTGCTAGCACATTCTAATTCTGTATCATCCGAAAAAAAATGCCACTCGACTATTTTTTTTTCCAGTTGATATAGAACCATGACAGTATGCTGTTCTACAAAGACAAGGCACTGGGCACAGCAGATTGGAGACCACTGCCAGGTATAGGTGTGACGATATTCTAAGAAAGTGCAGTAAGTTCCAGAACACTTTTAAAAATAAAATAAATAGATCAATAAAAATATTTTGTCAGTCCTGAGGAACATGTTCCTTCTCTGACTCCTCTTTCAAGGTAGAACAGTAAACTGCTTCATCTCAGCTACCACATGGTTTTAGTCTACCTGTTTTTTTGTTTGTTTGTTTGTTTGTTTGTTTTGAGAGTGGTCTTGCATTGTTTTTCATGTTAATCGCAGGGGTAAATTGGGTAAAATTGCAGGGGACACTTTCGAAAAGTAGCAGTGAATGCCACGCTCACTGGAGGTGAGCCTCTGCTTGCCAGTCCCGTTTTTTCTTGGGTAAGGAATTGTCTTTATATGGTGTGGACTAGAAAATATCCTGCATAAGTGTTGATGAGATCATTCAGAAAATAAAATGGTCTTTATTTTCCTGAATAAAACTTTGTGTAGAGCTTGGTAGGTTAAAAAGACTTTGGGAGAGAAGCAGTGTTCAGACAATGGTCTCCTACTCTACGGCTGCGCAGCATAATGACAGGAGTATGTGCTGCTTTTTGTATTGCTTTGTTAAATGACATTTGAGTTACGATCGTATCCCTATATTACGAAGAAGAATGTATGATTCTTGTGACTGTATTTCTTGATCTTGAGGAACTGCCAGATAATCATGATAATCTCTTTGTATACCTGTCTAAGGATCAAGTTTTCAAAAGCAGCCCGTAAAAGGGTGCATACTAAATATGTGCATGTTCTCATCTCATCTCATCACATCTCCATGTGCAAGACCATGTGCACATTCAGACTAGATAATTACCTATCCGGTTTACTCCTGCACGGGCTGTTGTTTAATGTAGGCACAAAGAAGACAATTTGCATACATAAGTAGACAGTGAGCTCCAGTTCTTCGTGCTCGGTTTTTCCTATGATCACAGCAACTGGAGATGAATAAGACCTACTGCGTTCCCTATACCTTAGCTTTCCAGAGAAGAGTGCTCCCTGTTGGATAATTACCACTGTTTTGTCTCTGGTTTTAAATGTCCCGAGCAGTGGTTCTTCCACCGCCTCCCTGGAGAGACCGTTCCACTTTTGAGGCCACTTTTGAAAATTTGGCCTCACCGGAGCGCTGGAGCTGAGAAATTCCCGGTGGCCTGAAGAGCTGAAACATCTGCTGAATTCATAATTGAATTGTTGACTGAATTCAGCAGGGTAAGAGCCGGGGATTGACCAGCTGTGCTGGTACCGGTATTTTATTGAAATCAATGGAAATTACTGTCTTGAAGGAAAGCGTGAATTATATACCCGGGTCGTGTAAAGAAGAGAAAACCCCCAGCATGAGTGTTAAACTTATTTTTCTGGATCTGAGCAAGTGAGGGAGACTGGATTTTAAGGCACTGTTCAGCTGTGATTAGCGTCTGCTCCTGGAGATAGAAAATTGCCCGTGAACAGACTAAGAAACTTTGGCAGGCAGGACATAGATTACACGATTACTTTCTTTCTTTCTTTCTTTTTTCTTCTTTTTTTTTTCTTTTTTTCTTTCTTTCTTCCTTTCTGTCTTTTTTTTTTTTTTTTTTTTTTTTCACATTTAATCTCTGACTTCCCTTACAGGGTCAAACAGAAATTGCTAGTAAAAAAAAGGCAAAATTCTGATAGAAGGTAATTGCAGCCCTTTTCCAGCTTTGTCATCTTGAAGAAGTAATTTACCCATACTGTTCTGGCTGCCATTTGTAAATTGTTAATTAACAAGAGAGCAAATAATAATTACTGCTGGAGCCATTCAATTAAAAGATGTTGCCTTCCAAACTTTGTTCACACGGTCTCTATTACTAACATCATGTCTAGAAATATGCCACAAATACTGGCAAAGGAGCAAAACCCAAATATTTCCCCATCATTATACAGCAGCACAAGTCTTTTTAGCATTTTTTATTATTTTGATTCTTAAAACTTGTGGTCTCTTAATTCATGTGGATAAGGGAAATGTCCCTTTGTGGTTTTGTTAACAGAGTATTTTGAGAATAAGAGATTGAAAAAATAACAAACAAACACTCTTTACAAGAAAACGCTGCCCTTATGTATAACATGCCTACTTGCTGTGAGACAGTAGAGAAAATGGAGAACAAATACATGTGCCTGGTCTGGATAACCTAAAGTTAACTCCACATGTCAAACTGATTGCCTGACACAAGGCAGGCATATTCTGTGATGACAAACAAATAGCACCTCCATCCTGCAGACATCCCCTAATTATAAAAGAGAAATTATTTCCCATTTTCATTGCCAGCAAATGTATGTTACTCTGGTGCACCATAATTTCAGTCTAAGTACTGTATCAAAGTTTGCTGAATGTGAAGCACAAAGTATGTTAGACGTTAAACTGTAATTACAGAAGGGAGTGGATTTCTAGAGTATTATGTTTTTTGGTAATATTTTATTTTATTGGTTTTCAAATATACTTAGACTGCCAGACTAAGCAGGCAGAACAACAGTAACACAGAATTCCAGAATAACATATGACTTTAATAAAATAAAACAGGATGGCTTGCTTTACTTGTGTTGCTGAAAAGAATTGAAGCCATTACGGTGCCCTCAGCCCCAGTGCCATCCAGACCCGGCTCGGCTGAGGCACACAAGACCTGGGCAAGGACGTGCTGCTGGTGGCCCATGTCCCCCTAGGCTGCTCACCCCCCTTCCTGCGTTTGTCCCCAAGCCCTTGGTTTTGTTTCCCTTCGAGGCAGCAGGCAGCACCTGCCATAGCGCTGAGCCGGTGGCAGCCATGGTGGAGATCGAATCTCAGATCGAATCTCTTTGTGCTATGGCTATATAAATAACAGTGAATTGAATCGAACCAATGAAAGAAGGTCGTTGGAGGGGGAGAGATGAGTGTGGGTACAAGAAACATGGAAGGATATAGCCAAGCCCTATATGTCTTTTTGTTGTTCTACACATTCCCTTGTGTCCTTAATTTTTAAAGAATGTCATGGGTGGTGAGTCTGAAAGGTAAGCAGACATATTCGGAGGTCAAATCAGAAGTGGGATCAATGGAGAACTATTATATTATTCTTTTTCCTTAAGATGCACAGGGTCATTCAAAGCTGAGGATCAGACACATCGCATCCCTGCTGTCACACTCCTGGCTTTCCATTACAGTGCTATCACTCTCTGTTCTGCCCTTTGTGGCTCCTGTAATGATCTACACAAGTTCTGTCTCTCTGCATGTTCACCTTCCTGCCACAAGCGGACTCCTGGAAGCAGCGAGACGCGTGTTGGTTGATACGTGACCAGCTTTGCTGGGGATAATTTTCTACATGGCTAGGAATGCATGCATGCAGTCCTGAGGCCTGAAGCACAGTCCACGACTCAAAGTCCTAGACTTTGTTTTTGACATGGTTCCTAAGGAAGGTATTGTCTCCTGGAGATAACACTACACTATTTCAGAATAGCTCTTCTAGTTCTGTTTTACCATTCCCTGCTGTTTGGGAGGATGGGTGTCCTCCAGAAGAGCTGTCCTACCAGGGGAAAGTGCTAGAGTTGTTAGGGTTTGCATGGGAAGGGACATGAAGACTTGGGCTCCTTTTGGCTTGTGGAACAGATGCTGGCCATGAGCTGGCATTTTACATGCAAACCACTTAGAGTAGTGAAACAGCAAACTGAATTCAGTTTGATTTTTGGTAGCATGATGTGCCACGGAGGTAGCATGGATGGAAGGCACCAGGTGCTGCATCTAGAGGAGAACATCATTATATGAAGAGCTGTGATCTTTTAAGGCACATCTACTTCCTTCCCTTGTTCTTCTTTATTTGGTCACCAGAGACCACGAATTCAGCTGCCATTTATGGCAATTCTTTCTCTAAATGAATAGATTTTTCCCCCTATTCTTTACCAGGAAAGCTTTAGCTGTTTCTCATAACTTGATAATAGATGCTGTACTTGTCTCAGGCTTGTGCAATAGCATTGAAACAAAAAGAAACAAACAATTTCGGATTCATTTATTCTTTATTGAATTATTTAAATTAGTCCTAACTTTGTGACTTTCACAGCCACTGAATATCCCAACTAAATGAAAACCCAGCAAAATGTCACCCCATCAACTCCTTTTCAAGGGACACAAATTTCTCATCAGTGACAAAGAAATACATATATTTTTAATCTTCATGAGTTTAATTTGCATCAGATTTTAATACTTGTGGAAAATCTTTGAATAACAGACTGAAACACTTCCTTTATGTGCAGAAAATGGGGCTGGGGAGGGTGTAAGGTCTGCCTTCCCAGGGCTGTCTGTGGATGCGCTGCCTCCAAAACTGATACGTGTTTTGCAGAGTTCAGTCCAGGCACCTGTTCAGACTCTGGTACCTGCACCAAGACCCCCAGATTTGTTCATTTTATCCTGGAGGTAAGACCTCTAGCATCTGAGGCTGCTCTTTCAGCCCCAAATCTTCTTATTTTTCATAGCATTTAACATGCAAAATTAGCTGACTTTCAGGTGTAGGAGCAGAACACTAACTACTCCTGGTATTTATACCAGGAAAACGTGCCCTTGCCTCCTGACAGTGATTTATGCTCTGAAATCTCAAAATGTCTTTATTGGCTCCCTTTTCTTATAGCTTGGGCAGAGCTATTGTTTTGCTCCTAGCCAGGGCCATTTACACAGATTCTGATACCGAGTCCCTTTTCCATACTGGTGAAAACCACTTACACCACACTGGTTTTAATTAATTAATTAAAAAAAAAATGTTAATGAAAAAATGCTTTTGTTCCTCTGTGCCTTGCTAGGATCCCTCATGAGCTGCATGTTTGGGGAAGCTCTGAGTCTGGCAGGAGCTGTCTGGAGAGGAAAGTATGAGGGTCCCGGAGGGGAGTACCCTTCCTTTTCCTCACTGAGGGTGAGGCAATGCCTGAACACACCCCAACACACTCTGAAATACCACTTTTTGTGCAAAAGCTGAAACACCCCACCTTCACTTTAACTGGAAGAGCAGGAGATGTGCTTGGAGCCAGACTGAGCTGGGACGGCTGCTAATGAGCACCCACCTTGCGTGTCATGTACCCCCTGTGTTGACCTCATTCTGGATGATATCTGTTTTGTCAATACTGTTTGTTTATTAATTAGCCTTAAGTAAGAAAGGCACTTCACACACAAATAAGAGAAAGTCCCTGCCCGGAAGAGCTAGGAAGAATACTTTTGCTTAAGGGTTGCCTAATGCAACTACTGAAACACTGCCAAAGGTTTGCTTTCAGAGAGTTCCTATGGGCAATATTTTTATAATATCTTATATCCCAAATGGGCTTTATATGTTTCCTAGAAGCCTGCTTTTTTGGAAATAGCAAATACCCCCAAACCTTTTATGTTTTCCTTTCTCCATCCTTCAGGTACTTTCCGCTTGCTACCTGATACTTGATGCAGGAAGCTGCTCTAAAGAGGGCTGATTTTGGAAAAGAAAGCATGGCAGCATGAAGCAGGTTGTCCATCTACTGCTGTCACAGATTGGCAGCCTTGACCTAGTGAAGCTGGCACACCGACCTGCTGCAGGCACAAAGCCATGCGAGCAGATGGGCGTGAGTGTGGCCAGGGAGGAGACCATGTAGGAGCATTTAGTCTGCTAGTAAAGGGCAGAATTCCTGGACAGACATTTTAAGCCCTGCCTATTATTTAGGAGATATGCCCCTGATGCCTGTTATTTTGGGTTACAGTGAAGTAGAGGCAAAATTATAAAAAAGGAGGAAAGGTTTGAAAGTTTCTTTATGGCATCCTGCCAAGGAATCCTGTGGGGAATGCTTAGCAGTGGATTTGCTCAACAGCTAGAGATGGTGTAGGCACCTTGATACAGTTGTTATGACAAAATCCATATTATTTTTAGATATATAACCACTTCTATTTTTTAGAGTTGTATTTTCAGTTGACTACTGAGTATTATGCAGATGCTTGAGATGGCCTGAAGGTCTTGAGTTTCATACCATTGTCTATTAGAGTATATTGGCCCTGGGCCTGTGCTTAGGGTGCAGAGTTGTGCATTCAATAAAAAGACATATGCAAAAATAAGATCTGCATACCCCATATATCCACGTTATGCTCTGTGTTGGGCATTGATTCTCATTCGTGGTACGTAATTCAATGTATCGGGAAGCCCTGAGAAGCTGTTGGGATGGAGGGGATGTTAGGCTGGATGCTGCACTGGAAGGTACTGACATTCAGATTCATTCCAGCCAACTGCAACACCCAGATGAGGCATGTAGTCACCTCTGGCTCTGCATTACACAGAAGTTAATACTCCTGCCCTTTAAATGGCCCTTTGGCGGTTCCCAGGATGGCTTGTTCCCAGAGTTAGGTGTCTCTCCTGCCAGGCAGAATGGAGCTGGCCCCTTCTCTTTCTGTGCTCTGGACCTGAACCAACTAAAATTACATGAGTGTTGGCAGATGTATGTCTAATCCGTTCTTAAAAATTGCCAGTGAGTTTCACAGCCTCCCTTGGTAATTTGCTCCAGTGCCTAATTATCCTTTCAGATAGAAAACCTCCCTTCCTGCAAGTTGAAACCTGTTACTTCTTGTCCAGCCCTGTGTTGACATGGAAAAAAAAGTTTTTGTCACCTTATTTTAAATAAAGATTTACATATACATGTTTTCATATATGTGCACAGTAATGCATTTAAAATAAAAACAGCATTGTGTCCCCCCTCCTTTTTCTAGACTACGCAAACTCACCACAGCATTTTCTAAAATATTTAACATTTCTTTGTATTATTTCTTACTATTTTTCTCTGTACTTTTTCCCAGTTTTCCTTCACCTCTTCATTAAATGCTAATGCCAAAAAATGGACATTTTATTTTCATTAAGGCTTTAACGGTGCTCTGCTGAGATCTGAGAAAGTTATTTGCCATTTTATAACAGCACTGTATTTGTTGTCTCATAAACACTTTGGGGTCTTCTGCAACCTCCAGGTCACTTTCTGCATACCTCTACCATTTTATTCATGGATTTGATTTTTCTTCCTATATATAGTGCTTTACACTCCTCTTTATTAAATGTCATTATTAGAATGCTTGCTCCAAAATCATCCTTGTAGTCTCTCCCAGTTTGGTGTCATCCAAAGTATACTCTCTACTCTGTCATCCAAGTTGTTAATGAAATATTGAATAGCGTTGGATTCAGGACAGACCCAGCTGGGACCCTGCATGGTGTACAGCTCTGACAAAGAGAGGAATTTCTGGGTTTCATTTAGAACCCTGGATGATCTAACACATTGGATTAGATGGCAGCTACAAGAGACAATACAAAACAAAACAAAACAAAACAAACAACAACAAAAAAGCCCACCTTTTTTATAAGTACTCATTTCTGGAGCAGTGTTATACAGCTTTTTCTATTTCATATCTTGAAGTCCTCTCAACATAACTTTGTTTATTTTATGTCTTTGGTTTTCTTTTTGAAGGAAAAATATCCTACTGCCTTCTATAAACAGTCCCACCAGATTTTGAAGTCCAGCCCTGAATCAGAGAAATAGAGAAGCAGAATAGTTAAATTCAACTTTTTGTAGTATTTGGCAGATTTATAATTATTTTTTCATTAACAGCCTAAAAGGCATCAACACATCTTTGCTGTGATGGCTGAATCTGCAATGGAAAGAAGGTAGAAAATCAACAGAAAAAATTCAAGGAATCAACTTTTCATATATGACTCCAGCTTTTTTAGATGAAGCTAGTTCTTTTTGCTTGATTGTTCGTTTGTTTTTAATAAGTCTTTTAAACTTGCAAATTTCTTCTTTCCCTAATGCTAACCGCATTGCTTTGGAGACTGCTGCTTTGATTGGACTGAAACATCCCTAGCCGTTTTACAGAAATTGTCCGGGAAGAAGCAAGACCTCTGCCGGACCTGGCCAATCCGAATGAACACGCATTAAATCGGAAAAAAAGGTGAGGTATTGTTAGGCTCTGTGAAAAACTTTAAAGGTTTTTGAGGTTAAAGAGGAATTTCAGTCATTATGTTTTTGTATATATTTCATTTCCCTCTCTCCCTTCAATCCATGCAAGACATACTCTGTAATGATTTTCAGTGCAGTTCAAACTTCAGCCATGTTTAACAGTCTCAGATTTAATAGATCCAAACTGTTCAATCACTCCTGGCTGTGTAGCCTGACTTCCTGCATACCACAGGTCAAAGAACCTCACCTAGTTACTTCTGCACCTTGGTCTTACTTGCTCTAACCTTGTCCAAGGCATTCAGAAATCAGAACATAGTCACATAAAATATATATTTAGGTGGATTCATTGACAAAAAGAAAGTTGGTTAGATGCTTTTGCAATAAGGTAGGATGGATTTATTCTCCAGTACTTTTTTTCTCTCTCCAATTTTAAGAAATTGATTTTCAGAGTCTGGTGAAAACAAAACAAAACAAAACAAACAAACAAACAAACAGAAAAAAAACCACAAAACACATCTGGAATGATCTGGAACAAATAGAAAATGGAGTGTACAGCAGTGGATCTGCAGCCCTGGAGTGACTGTTTAATACAACTGACCATCTCATTTCAGAATAATCTGTACCACTCAGGACCCTGAAACATGGAGACCACTGTCTCAGGGGTGACCTTCTCCCTGCGCCACTCCTAACTGAACTTGACCATGTCACTGGTAGTGGAGGTGGTATAACCCCTTGGTCTTGGTACTCCACAGTGCTAGTGCCCTTGCCCTGGGAAGGTTTTCTATTTTTTTCCCTAATTTCTTTGGCTGTACACTACTCCCTGTCCTGAAAAGCATCTGTAACCTCTCAGCCTTCTTTGCAAGGCCTTCCAACAGTCTGGGGGAAAACAAAGGTCCTTCCCATAGGTGCTGACCTCCACGAGGAAGCTCTCCTGAGAGGTGGGTCACTTGCACTCCTCAGGCACTCCCCCTCACCAGGCGGCTCATGCCTGGAGTTTCTGGGTCTGCTTTGCAGCTTCAGGAGTCCAGCTTCCCTCCGCATCCAAGCCTCTGAGCTCTGCAGCCCAGACAATTTCACGTGTTTAATAATGTTTCCCCTTTTGCAACAGGAAATGTAAACTTGCATGACTTTATTTGTCTTTCCGTTTAATTTAAGATGAATCAACTTGATCTGAGGTAATTCTCTATGACTGGTTCTATACAGCCTTTAACTGTCTATCAAGGACAAATTCATATTTGTGCCACTGCTTATTGTTTCACCCTCTGTTTAACGAGGACCTTTTCCACTTAATACATCTGTTAGAAATGCTATTTCTTTTTGAGCCAGGAATGTTAAGAGTTCCCACAAACATCACACACAGTAATGTTTCTCTATCATCATTAAACTATTGAATCATCTAAATCTGACTGTGGTGACTGCAGCAAGTCCCTTGGTTATCTCAATGGTTCCTCCCTCCTTAATTTTCCTCTGGTTTCTGAAATGTCCACCACAATGCTTGTTATCCTGGCACATTACCCATGTACCTATGGCAAGCAAGGAGCATGTGCCTGTATTTGTATTGCAGACACAGCTGCAGCCCCACTGTGCTTTGGTTACCATTGATCATCCCATGAAAGTAATTTTGGCTCCTTTGACTCATTTTTTCAGGGTCTCTAGATTCATATATGACAATCTCAGTTGTTTCTTTCCATATCTTATCCAGATTAGATTCATTTTTTTCACTGTCTTTCAGTTTCATGCAGTCTCATCAAAAGTACAATTTTCTTGCTGTTTAACTTTCCACTGCCTGCTGCTCTTTTATCTTTCTATCTATATTCTAGTTCCTCACTTTCTTTTTCCTGTTTATTAACATTCCATGTGATTATTACGCCAGTCTCTTATGATCTTCTCTATGTTACTATAAACTCTTAAGAGCTACAACAGCCTCTGTCCTAGAAGGCAAGTATCATTTGTTACTTTCATGGAGTCTATTTATGGAGAAGAGTCTTTTCATATTGTCCCACCCAACACCTGTGCTAGTATTTGACTTGCAGATTATATTGGGATAGGAGAAATAAAACAGGTTCCTAAAAAACATTATATTCAGCCTCTTCCTCCTGACAGAAAAGATCCTCAGATAAGTGATTCTATGATTCTCTTTTCCATTCTTTTCTTTCTCTCTTACTCTTTTTCATTCTCTCTTTCTTCCTTTCTTCCTCTTTCTTTCTTTCATTCCCTTCCTTTCTTCCTTTCTTTCTTCCTTTCTTTCAACTTGCACAAGTAGGATTGTATCATAAAGTCCTAAAGCTGCCAATGTTACCTCAGAAATCACACTGTGAAAATCAGAATTTTGCAAAAGATTTTTTTTGGTGAACCATGTTCATTTATTTACCTTCCCAGCTAGAAAAGACTCATCTAGGTAAGTAGCCAAGAATAGGAGGGTACAAATGGAGAACTGGAAACTGAGTTTGGCTCAGGTTATATTGCCTTTGGCAAAAACAAGATATGAAAAATTATACCTCAGATAAAAATAAATTATAATCTGCAAGCATTTGAATTAGAGGAATTCTCTATGTAAACTTAATAAATGAATGCTAATTCAGTTACCAATTTGTAGCTATGAAACATAACTAGTGATGTTATTCTTTGGAACTTGTTTTGGAAAAGATTGCATAACCCATGAAGCAATTCTTCACAAACTGCATAAAAGTGTCAGCTTATGTATAATTTATGCAGCTAATGTTAGTTATGGTCTGTTTAATAGTACTTAATGCTGCTGTATGACATCATTCTTTCATTTACCAACAGAAAAAATAAAAAGACCAATCAAAAACATTTTAGAGATTAAGAAATATATCTATTAGTCTTGATTTATTTTACATTGTGCAAGTCAATAATCATTATCGCTAATATCTAAAGGATTTTTTAAAAGGAGCAATTGTCATATAGTCTAGATATTTACTGTTTAGTTAGTGTGATCACTCACTGTGTATGTGTTAACTAATATACTGTTAATGTGCCTTGAGCAATTCATTTTGCCAACAGCACAGTAACTGGTGATACACACTTGCCCCTTTATTAATGGCAATTATTAAATCCAATTTTAGTTGTACTTACTACATTTCCTCCACTGCCTATGGCTTATCCCTATGGGAGGGTTATGGCTTACTGCTGCTGTTCTTAGTCTTTGCATCCTTTCACCCCACTGTGCCCTGGAAAGAGTGGGTCAGGGTTGGCCAGTGGCAGAAGGACTTCTTCCCTTGCCAAGAAAAAAAAAAAAAGAAAGAAAAAAATAAAAGTTCCCTTGGTTTGGAAAGGGATGAACTTTTCTTTAACTGGGCTTTGGATACAGACAAATTAGATACCTACAAATTTCTGGTGATGCCCAGCCTTATCAAAGCCATCAAGGCTGCTATATATAAGAACAAATCCAAGATACTTGGTATAAAACTTTCACTCTCTGCAATTCAATATATCTTGTTAGAATACTGGGCAAAAACTGTTTTTTGTTGTGAACTCCCCTCAGATGGTCAATGCGCAAATTAATTGGTTTATTAATATCCTCTCTTCTCACTGAGTAATATTCTCATTGAATGGCTTTTTTTTTTTTTTTTTGGGGGGGGGGGGCGGGGTAGGGGGGCGAGGAAGGGCAGCAATGCTTTCCTGGGGTTTCAGACTGCATTTCCTAATTTGTTGTGCTGGCTTCTGCTCTCATGACAAAAATCGAGTTTGTAATGTTCCTAGCAGGCGAGCTGGCCCAACTTTGCAATTACCACCACCTGCCTGTTACGCCAACTGTAAGATCTCTACTTGGCAAGGCTGGTGAAACCTGGACTACAGTTAAATGGGTGGAAACTGCTCATTTTGCAAGTGATGATCTCAGTCTCACACAGTTTCTAACTTTTCTTTCCAAATATTCAAGTGATGCCACTTAGTGGACTTGAGGCAGTTTTTTGGTTTACCAGATCCCAGTGGTTTCCACAAAAGATAAAGAAAGAACACATTCCATCATTGATCTTGGTCCACGATTGTAATTTCCAGAAAAAATGTGGTTCCATAGGGAGGCACAAGAATTTCTGTTTACAACAGAATTTGTAAGAATGATTCCAGGACCCCTAAATGTACACCAGGACACACATGGATAAATTTAAAGAATATCAGACTCAAATCTTACACATTCTTAAATTATGAATTGAACTGTGGAATGTAAATTCTGTGAACGAAGAAATGGTACCAACTGATTGATTGTTATAAATGAGGTATGTGAGCTTTCGTGGTTGGCCATATTCTGTTATTACCCATGCTTAGAGCTTTCTGTGTGAAAATGCTTATCCTAAATATAAATCCTGATGCAGAGAGCAATGGAACCACTGGGAGTTTGGCTTTACCAGGGTGAGACCAAGTCCTCTCTTCATCTTCTGAGGCAGATGCTTCTCCCCTGGCTTCGTTGGAGCAAAACTGCTGGGTCCATTGTCCCAATGTCACCACCATCAGGCTATCAGGGGCCTCAGGGCTTTGTCTGAGGCTCAACCTTGTTTAATCTTCTGCTTAAATCCGTCCTAATTTTTATAACAGCTTTTTGTATGAAAGCAGTTCAAACAGTAGGTTTGGGGACTGTAATAATGTGACAGTACTGAATTCTTCATGAAAACCTGTGAAGAAAGAGAAAATTCTGTGTCCCACTTCTAATACAAATTACTCTGGATTACACCCAAGAGCAAATATTGTTGTCCTGTTTATCCCGTTCTTTCCATGCATTACATTTCTCAGCCAAAATAAAAGGTAGTTCTGAAAGATTGTTATGATTTGAAACATTATTTTCCATGGATGTACCTAAGCATATTCATCAAATACATATTATTAAGACTGAAATTCACTTCAGTGAAAGACAATAATGCACAGAATGTTACAATTTCTAGTTATGAAATTTATCTTAAAAATTGCTGCATTTTTATAGTTTGATCACAAGTAAATTTTGTATTTTGGTTGACACAGAAACCCTATATCACTTCTTGATAATGACCTGAAAAATGTGCTTTCTGTTCTTATTCTTAGAGACGCTGTTCTCAGATGGGAAAGGTACAGCACTAACAACATATTTGCAATTACCTGCAAGACTTAACCAAGGAAGTAGTCAGTTTATAGATACCTTCAATATGTAAACTACAAATTATTAGTGCATGAAAATGGCATCTAAGTTCTGTTGCTGGGGTCTAGTAATTTTGGATATTTTCCATGCTATTACTGCCTGCTCCATATACCTTTACTGGTTCTTTTTGAAATTAACTTAATGGCACTCTACAGAAATGGACTGCCTACTGAGAATGAAAGCTTGCTTGCAAAGATGGACTAACTTCCTACTGGGAAGCACTGATTTGGCACAAACAAAGAAATGCTCTAGCATTAATTTACTTCAGTATCAAAATATTTAGAATAAATTATTTAAAATATTTAAGAACCGAATGGTCAATATTTGCTTTTAATAAGCTGGACCCGTGTACAAATATTTGATACTGAAAATTCCTCTGGTATCTCCCAGTTATATTACTAAGATAATGCATTCTCAACTTGCCAGGAGTGTCTTTTTTTTTTTTTTTTTTTTTTTCCTTCAGGCAACCAGGGACACATTCTTGAATTGGGGCTTACACTTGTGTGCACCCACATTTGTGCACCTATTCTCTTGTGAATTGAGCTCTGTTCACATTAGTGCAGGTAATATCGCTGTGCACTCTTGTGTACTTCCACCAAACACAGATGAAGGGAAAATGCATACAGGAGGGCCCCTAGTCATTACCATCCCATTAGAAAGTTTCCAAAAATTATTCATTTGACTTGGCAAATTGCCATCTCCTTCGAAGAAGAGCTCTAGCAGCTTCCCCTCTTTGGCATGAGATGACAACACAAATTCTAGTTTGCAAAGTTTTGAATACCTCCTGCTTTTTCTTTAAAATGTAACTTGTAAGATTGCAAAACTGTAGGGCAATGTGATTGGTACTCTGATCTAGAGGGCTCTGGCCTTGGAGCACCTCAGTTATCACAAGACAGGAGTGAGATATGCTAGTCAAGCCCTAAGGAGAAGCTAGGTGCTTCTCAGCACTGACTGCTCTCACTGTTATCCCTTCCTGTTAAGATCCACTCAGGGCAAATTAGAGCCATCATAAGCAATAAATAAGCAATTTTCAATGCCCCAGAACAAAATGGTGCATGTGTACTCTTCTTTTGTATCCAGCATACAGATGATGCAGGACAGCAGTGACTGAAGAGTCCAGCTCATGCTCTTTTATTTCACTTCAGAAGCTAAGCACATTAGGCATGGATTTAATTTCCAGTCTGTTCCATGCAACATCACAAGACACACTGAAAGCAGAGTTGTACACAGTAATTGCAACACAAACCAGAAACTTGTATGTCATCATTGTTTTAAGTTACTTGGACGCTGATTTTAGTGCAGAGCCATTTATTTCCAGTAATGTTTTAGATGTGTGTAAATTGTGAATTACTTTAATTTCACAATCATTTCAAGTGACAACAACCAGTCATTATCCTGTCATCACAATCCAATGATAAACAATACAACTTTTTCTTAGAAAAGTGGTGCTGGAGGTCTTGGTCATAAAGGAAATTGTCATCTGCCTTAGCCACTCTTCAAATATGCAGAGGTATCTAGGCACATTTACCCTGCCTACTATTTGTATTAGTATTTAAGAATTTTGTTTTACTTAAAGCAAAAATTAATTATGAGCTTGCCCATGCTGGGGTGCACCCAGTCTTAGGTGGTGCTGGAAATTCAGAGGGGCCACATGGAAGGATGGTCAGAACAACCCGTGCCCACTGAGTGTTGCTGCACAAGAACAATTTAGCAATTAATGAGCTCGTATGGGAAGCAAATTTCAAGTGCCCATAAATCAGTCATTTTGTTTCCTCTATTATAAAGCTTAGGAGCTGTTCCATGCCAAATTTCAGCTTTCAAGCATCAACACTTTCACTGGTAGAAGCATTAATAAAAAAGGCGTTTTTGTCACCCCCTTCTTTTATTGAATTTGGTAATTGCACTCCTTTTAAACTTCCTGTTTTCTTCATAGTCAAACTTCTGAACTTCTTCTCTCTCTCTCTTTTTTTTTTTTTTCCCGAAATTCATCCAGAAATTTAGTCTCAAACTAAGGACTGAATAAGGAGTTACATTCTGAGATTTTTAATTATGAAGCCTCCTCCACCTCCGGCTTTTATAATAATTAACAAATTCTGATCCTTTGCCCAACAGCTAGTGGGTAAAGAATCGGTCACTGAACCTTAAATTTGCACTGATAAAGAACCACAGGGAAGTAAAAGCTCTGCCTGCAACTGCTGATATCGTTTTCTGGTTGGTTTTGACATTTTACAATATAGATATAGTTTTTTAATGTCTAAAATAGGGAGTTGGTGGACAAAGCCATTTTGATGGCTATCAAACTTTTAGTCACTAAATTTGAGTAAAGAGAATACATTACCAAATCCACTGCTATGGTTTTTGCTTTGGCCTGTGTCACTGGGATTTTACTTCTCGCTGTAACAAATACCTAGGAACCTCCTAGGTATAAAACCCTCCTGCTTTATCACCTTGTGCATGGATTAAGGCTTGAGGCACTTGAGCCCTGTCACTCCATAAGTGCATTAAATGAGTCGGGGATTTTGATCATATTGTGATTCTCATAAGTAAATCTGAATACAAATAGGTTTTAGCCTAAATAAATATTGTTTTGTCCACGTTGCATACCCAACACGTTACATTAGGAAAACTTAATTTTATATGACTAAACATAATCAGAAACACAACATGAGGCCTGTCAAGTTGACATGGTATGATAGGTACCTTAACACTTCTCAGCAGGTAACGTTGTTTGCACACTGCTTAAACTTGTTCATCAATGACTTCTTGCATGATAACCAGAATATTAACAATACATTGGAGAAGGCACCAGGCTTCTGACATGTACAGATGCATTTCAGCAAAGATGTGTACTTGCAAAGGAAGATATGCAGATCATTTGGTTATTTCTTCCTCTTCTTTTCTCTCTTTATTTGTTGCGTATATTATATCAGGATCAAGACAGTACTGTGCCTTTCATATAGACAGGAAGTAAAAACAAGCACAAAACTTGACAAAAATAAGGTACAAATGAGTGTAATGATCAGTGGTAACAAGAAAGGAAGGATAAGAAAAAGGTGTTGGAAAAATAAAGTTATACAGGCATAACAACTGTGTGTAAGTAGACAATTTTTTTTACAACAGCTCTAAGCAGCAAGGTTCAGCAGTTCTTACCTCATGTCTCAGCGCTGTAGGTGAGGTACCACTGGTATCGTATCACATGCTATTTTTGTAAAAAATAGTGAACCTAAGATGCAGGAAAGAAACTTTTCTTCACTTCATAAAATATTAACTTCTCGTTACATCTCATCTCTCTCTAGTAACTATAAACCACCATTTTGTGTGTGTGTGTAATTTTTCCTTTTTAGTTGAGACTGTAGACTCTTTGATTTGCTATATTTTTAGTCTATTAGTGCATTGTGTTGGGATTCTGATAAGTCAATCATATGTTTGGGGGATTTCAGCCTATGTTAGTAGATTGACAACTCACTGAACTATTTAATCTACTTTCTTGTGCAGGCTATTTCAGTCCTAATCAATATTTACTATGCAGAACCTAGATGGTTAACCTTCTACTGATTTTCTTAGGCCAAAATTTTGAAACTTGGTGTTTTAGGGAGTTTGGCCTATGCAGCAAGTAGAAGGTCTTTCCTTACAGGTGGGGAGCCCACCCAGGGCCAGTCCTGAGATGTTTTATGTCGACTTGTGTTCCACCTCTCCCCTCACACATCACTCTCACTGACGTGCCCTTGGAAGAGAGGTGAGACTGCTGCCTACACAAAGCCTAACAACACTTCCCCTGCCCTGGGCCTTAGCTTTCCAGACCAGAAGAAGGGTCTGAAGGGAGGACCCAAATCTGGATGCAGTTCAAATAGACCGGTGGGCTGGCTTAATGGGAAACCAAATGTAAATCTCCGCGTGGCTGATTGCTTACATCTTCCTAAGCCTCGTATCTTCCCCATTAAAATATAGCACTTCTCTATTTTAAAATAAAGCTATGCCATATATTTTAATTGAGACTCTGGTCTCCAGCTCCCAATACTTATAATCAGATTCCAGTTTTCCAGCTAAAGCTGTTTATTGATGTCCTACTTTTTTTCACCATTGTAGCATGTCAATAAATTGGAGAAAAGTTCCGTATGTTAGATTTCCCCAAGCTTTCTGGGGAAATCCTTTGACAATTTGCTGTATAAAGTCAGTTAATTGCTTTATATAGCAGAGCAATAGCAAGTATTTAGACATATCATATGACAGACATTCAGAAAATATGGGAAAGACATATTTGTCAATAAAATGAACGCTAGAAAAGCAAATTATTTTATTATGTGAAAGTTCTTGGTTTAAGCTGAGTTATCTTGATTGTACTAATAACTGACATGCCTTAACCAGCTGTCTGACCAGCAGGAAGAAATGGTTTCTGCTTATTTTTCTGAACCTTGCTGGGACCTCCCCATAACCAGCCAGAAAGTAAATCTCAAGATGCCATAGAATCTAATACAAAAATGAAAGTTCAAATTATATTTTATTTTAAGTTGGATAGGGCCATAATAGAAAAAGATCATCAAAAACAATGAAAAGAAATAATTGTTAATTTCTACAGTACCTTGAAACAGAAGCCCTTGAGAATAAATAGAATAAGAATACTATTAAAATTTCCTCTTTTATTATATCTTCTCTGCCAGAGTAATTGTTGCTGTGTCCAATATATGCAGAGGACAATTTACTAGCTGTTTTCTATTAGTTTTTAGCATTAACATATACAGAAATAAAATGAATAGCTAGCTTTTCTTTGGTTAATTAAATGACTGACAAGTCACAGATGTTGCTGCACCAACTCTTCCATATGATTAAAAAAAAAAAAATCAGCCCTGGCAAACAAAAGAACAGTAGACCAGCAGTGTAAATGGTCTCTTTATTAAGTGAATATTGATGCTACATTATGATTTTTTATGAATGTGAATAAGGTAGAATACTTGTTCTTTTTCCAGGTTTTATATTAAGATTTGAAAAGAAAATCTGTTTCCTACATAATTCTCACAAAGGAGTTCAGAAGATGGTTTACTGTAGAAGTGACCTAATTTACAAGGGGTTCTGCTTCTGCAACATCTATCACAAAAGTGCATTTTTATTAGCAAGATACATATCTTTAATTTTTTTCCCCAGTATAATTTTAATAGAATCTTGGTAGCTAAAAGCTGGTATTGAAAATAAATATTCCATTTCTATTCAATACATTTTACTAAAAAACTTGAACAAATTTTATAGAAATATTCATAGGATAAGTATATTAAACTGCAGCACACTCCTCTCATATGCTGTCCCTACTTTATCTTCATTAACAGTGGAACCCCTCTTGGACTTGAAAAGACTTTCTCTTGTTTGTGGTGCTGTTGCTTGCTCCTAAGACCCAGACCAAAAGAGTTGATCCATTTTAATTTAATTTCCAAATAACAGGAAGTTAATAATTTTGAGCTTAAACCTGGTTATCAAACCTGGATCTTCTGAACTGTCCTGTGCCTTGAGCATGTTCATTCAATTAAACATTTTTGGATTAAACAGATGCTGATTTCTTATGTTTCTTTTTCATAGTCTGATGGTTTCAATGATCTTTTTGCTTACATCTGTAAGGTTATTAGGCCCTTCACCTCAAGTAGGTATGAGGACAATCAGGAACACAATATTTTCCAGGTTTAACACTATGAATTACCTTCATTATGAATTATACACATTTGAGGAAAACACAGATGCTGTGAAAAATAATAGATAACATAGGTAAATTCAGGCTGTTATAACTCATTCAGTGCTTACTGCACTAACCCAGTGACCGTGTGCAGGAGCCAGCCTATCCTCAGTGGAGCTCCTGCCTCCCTCCGGGTAGCAGAGGGTGCCACCGGCATCATGTGGAACTTTGCGGCAGGAAGTGAGGTAAAATAATTTGGCAAATTAAACCAGCAAAGAATTTAAAAAGATAGGATGTAATTACCGATGATAGATATAAGCCAGAATGTTGAGACTGGAAACAATATGCTTGTGTAAAATGCCATATTTAATTAACAGGGGTAGTCTTGGTGTAATATTTACATATTTGTAAAACTCTCCAGGAGCACAGAGCTTCTTTTCCATCGAGTAAGACCTCTGGTGCAGTATTAAATTACAAGAAAAATTGAATTTACAAGAAAATCTCCCCACTTACCAAGTTAAGCATTTTGCAGAGCGTGGATGTAAGCCGAGATTCTGCATTTCACTCCTGAGCAGGCCTTGCTCTGAGAACTGTAGGAGACCTAGGGAGAGCTCTGCGTCAAGCTGAACGTTTGGGAAGCTTCTTAAATAAAAGAAGAAAATGTAAGTAAGTAATACTTTTTTTATGGTTCTTCCCCAGTCTTTAGTCACATGGAATAAGTCAACGTGTCTCATTTTCCAGTCCATAGTGTTGCCCAAGGTTGAGTCTGCAGGGCTGACTCCTCCAGTGACAGTAATTTCATCCTGGAACATCCATAATTCAAAGCACCCCTGCCTGGCCAAATCTGGCAGGCCACTGTCCAGCCATTCTTTCTCACATTACCCTGAAAATGTGCTTGAAGACTGGACCCAATGAATTTGCCTACGTATGGCCAACACAAAAGTACAAAAGATTCTTCATTATTATTATTATTGCTATTATTATTATTATTACTGTTATTTTAATTTCAGAGATTGCAGCAATGCTTTCTGCTAAGAGTATGGTGTCCTGCTGCACCATGGGATGGCAAAGGAAATACTTCACACCCTCACAATTGACTGCATTAATTACAAGGGTGATGAATAGTGTTCAACCTATGTAAATAAATGTGTGCCTGAGACTCAAGACCAATGAAAGTACGGCTATGTTTTAGTGGACCGTGGTATCATATTTCATATAGTAAAAGTTGTGAGGGAAGAGGAGTGATATTTATGGAGTGCAAAGCACTGTGGGATTTTGTGGGAAACCACATATATTCAGCTTGTCAGAAAACATCTTAATATTTACTCTTACAATCCCTAGGCTACTGCTTTCTAAACCTAAAGCTTTCATTAGCCCATTTACCAGATATAAAACATTTGTAAGTCTGTTGAAAGAGTTACTTTCAGGAGTGGCATTTTTCACAGCAAAACGATGATACCTTTACATAACCTCATTATGCAGTGGTGTCAGCTCCTGCAAGTGAACGGGCTTATCCCACTGAATTAATTCGCTCTTTCCACATTTGTCTTCGCAGCAGCTGATTATTCCCGACCGTCCCCTCAGCCCTATTATTGCACAGGCAGAAGGATGGCACTTTTTGGGGACGTGCCTCCCCATCGCCCCGCTAACATCCGAGCTGCAAAGACCAGGCGAGGGTGCAGGCACCTGGGTTATTCTGACAACACCGCAGTGTTTCCATCCACCTCTGCTGCCCTGCCGTTGGTGCTGCAGGCGGCTCCCAAGGAGGAAGGCTTCCTCTCTCTGTGGCTCACAAAGTACAAGCAAAAAACTTTTTCCTTTCTATCAGGTTGGGGCTGTGATGATTTTACGAGGGGAAGTTTTATAAATTGAAAATAAAGAAGTATTTCTTAAAACCTAAATATGGATGATATTTGTTTAGGTCAAAATAAATATTTTTCACTCGCATTGCATGCACAATATGTTACATTAAGAAAGGTTAATTCTATATTAAATATAATCAAAAACACAACATGGGGCCTGTCATGCTGACATGGTGCAATAGGTACTTTAATGCTGCTCAGCAGGAACCCTTGTTATATTTTTTATATGTTAGTAGATGTCTACTTAGAATTGATCAAACCTTTCCTTCTGAAACATATATGCCAACACCTCCACAACACACTATAAACTAGACTCTCAGAAAACAATAATGATGCTTATCAGTCACTCGCCTTGAGTTTGCTTGTGAAAAACCTCTAGCTAGTATGCTATTGGAGCTCTTAAAACATAGATCTTTTTGCTGCACTGATAATTCACTCACAGCTTGAGATTGATGACTATGTGAAGTCCATAAAAGATGTTACCACTATATTTTCTTCTTATGATTTATTTTATCATGTTGTCAAGGTTTGCAGAAAACAAGAAACAAATCAATGAATGTCATGCTTAAATATTAAAGAAGGCTGTAATACACAATTTTATTCAGATGCCTTATTCAATCTTGTAGCTCTGAAAAGGGTAGCAGCAGCAAAGCTTTTATTTGAATTACTTTTGGAAAAATTAATTTAGTGTGAATGTTGAATTGTGAATGGCAAAAGGGTAGCTAACCTTATTTGTTTAAAGAGGAATATAGAGGAACTTGGCTGTTTTTGAAAGAGGTTTTGAGAACCTGGGGAAATTCACTGGCTTTTCAACTACAGAAACTTTGGAACAGAATTGCTTAATGAGCTCATACTTTCTCAATTAATGAAAGGTTGCCTTAGTGAAGGGGGGATGCAGCAGTGGTTTATAGTAGGATATTGGTATCAGCAGTCCCTCAGTGCTACAAACCTATTTAAAAAAGCCTTTCCTCTTTCATTGCCACAAATTGAGATCACGTCTTACACCTCAGAACGGGGGGGGAGGAGGAAGCTGGGGGCCATGGTCTGGGGGCTCCTGTGACCACTGTGGCCCCATGCTGGCCCTGAAGTGGCTGCTACCCTCCTAACGCCCTTCTCTGTGCCTCATTACAACTCAGATACAAAGCGGCAATTAAACTCAGCTTGATTTTTTAAATTTATTTTAATTTTGCATTGCTTATAATTAGGGATAGAAGAAATCACATCAGATTTTTTTTTTTTAATCTTTAGAATACAGTGGGCTCAAATTGTTCAAAAAAGAAAAAGAAAAAAAAAGCTTTTCTGAGGTTTCTAGTCTACTTTATTGCGCACCTCTAGGAAGAGCTTTGGTGACCATTTCATCCATCCTAAAGCAATGATTAAGGCTGCTTCATTCTACAGAGGTGGGCAAGAGAGGTCTGAATGGGCAGCACTCTGGCTTTTGCCATGAGGAAACAAGGATACCTTTTTATCAGTTACTTTCACCAGTTATTTCATTTTGGTTCTGTAACTATGCCAAGGACAGAAGTTGAAAGGAGACCAGCAAGATGTTTCCTAGTCCCACATCTCCTGGGATAACACCAACCTGCTGTGTCTCGCTGAGTGCGTGGCCCAGCCAAGCCCACCCCTTGGAGCGCTGAAGCCCTGCAGGTGGTGCTCACCAGCACCTGGTAAGATATCACTGCATCAGTGTGTTACGGTGCTTGAATCATAAAATCTATCTGTTTTCATGAATTATGGGCTTTGGCGTTCCTGACTATCAAATCCGTACTTCTCCCAGACAGAGGTATGGTACCTGGGCTTCTGCATCCTCAGCACCAGGAGGCTGGAGAGCACATGGATGGTGCTTAATGGGACCACTGATACCACCTTTAAATGAACCAGCTGCGAGACAGGAAAACTGGGTTGGTGGCTGACTCTGGGCAAGGGAGGAAACAACTAATACCCATGAATATATCTTGCTACAGGCAAAACAAATAAATAAACAAACAAACAAATAAATAAATAAATAAATCAGGCAGCATCCCTGCTCCATGCCTTGCCACGCAGAGTGAAGGGAAGGGTTCAGGTTGCTGGTGGTTGCCAGGGCTGGCTCCGGGCTGGCGTTTCAGAAACAGCATGGTCAGTGTTGGGAGTCTCAATGTTCTTGGGAGCTGCAGGGGTTTGCAACGAGTACTGGTTTTTGAAATACTCCTGGATGGCTTTGGGTGGATGGTTGTGCTCCCTGGGCAAAGGACCTGAAAGCACACCTTGAAGTCCCCATCTGCATCTTCTTCTGAAACCAGGAGAGCAGCAGCACCACTGGCATGGCTGGGTGCAGCTGCCATGTTTCTGTGTCTCCTCTCCTTGGGAACTAACAAAACCCTTAGCGAAGGGGCAGGATCCAGCGCTGCTCAGGCTCTCTGATGTTCACAGACACCTCTCCTCTCCAGCCCAGTTACTCTTAGTAATAAGCATGATTAAGCCACACAGCTAACCTTGCACTACTGCCTAAGGCCATATTTAATAAAGTTTTATTCTTCCATTGTGCACTTTTCACACTCAGAGGTGGGGATCTGTGGAGTATGTAAAAACATAGAGCTCCATACTGCACATGCTGCTGCCTTCCCCACCAAATCCCATTCACAAACCCTATTAATTACAGCCATGTTTTCTTGCTGTATGCTTTTGGGGTGAATTATCTAAGTGGAAGGCAGAGTTTTGGCTAAACTATTCCTGTTGCTGTGTCTCAAATCTTCTTGGCTCTAGAGAGCACTTAGAGTATTTCAAGGAACATTTCTTTCTGCTTCTCTGCAATACTTTTTAGTGCACACACCTTGTTTTTTCTCCAGAGATGGAATTGATATTGAGTGAGAAGATTAGGCAAAATCATTGTTGCCTGCCCCAAACAGATCAGGCAGTGAGAACAATGAGTCAGTTTTTAATTAATTAAAGTTGATGCTTTAATTTAGCTTAAGTCTGTAAGTGCAAACGAAAGCATATTTTATTTGCAACTTTCATAACATATCAGAGTATATTTATAACATAGTATTAGAAATAAAATGTGTTGGATTATGTGTTTTTCAAGCATATTATTTAAATTAACCTTAGAACAATTCTTGGGGAATCGAATTAGTAACACAGTACTCAATTTTAACAGTGCATTCTCTGCATACATTATTGTTTATTATAAGACATGCTTGGAAAGCAAACTTAAAGTTGATCACTTTTTTCTCCAACTTTCTCTCTTTTCCTGCCCAGGAGGGTGTAAAATGTCAGATTAAAACAACATAATCAGGAACAGAATTATCAAAGACAGCAAGTTCTGCCTGCAAAGGAGATGCCGACAAGACAGACATGCTTTAAAACTATATTTCTCTTACAAACATGGTACTTCCTATCCTTAGAAGTATCACAATATTAATAGAATTGAAAGCAGCAGAATATGTTTTTCTCATTTTTCCCCTCATTTATTTGTTTTGGCAGTCACTGCAGATACAATTCACCCATGTCCAGATGGCATATACAAGCCCCATGCACCTAAATCCCATGTAAGTCTTTTGCTCGAGGTGGGATTGGTAGTAACGCCCCAGCACTGGGGTAACCCCAGACTCCCTCCACCGAGACTGCAGCTTCTGGTGCTTCCACGTTTGCCAAGATATAACTGGAAGCGATGATTTTTCCCAGGCCTGTGTATCTGCTCCAGCTTTGTTTGTTTGCTTTGAAATTTGTTTTTGAATTGTGGTGCATCTCAGCTCTTCAGATGGCTAGAGAGAAAAAATGTTGTTTTGCATTTGTTAAAAATTTCCAAGACAATTCTTTTTCAACCAATAGTGGCTGCGGCAACTGGCTTTCATTTTCATCGGGAAAGCTGATTTGCACACCAGCCCACAGGCTGTCCCTGTGGGAAAAACAAAACAAAACAAAACAAAAACTAGCAAAAACAAATATGTTATTATTAGTAAAATATCCTTCTGTTTTTGATACTGCAGATTGAGTCATAGTGAGCTGTATTATCACTGTTGTTGTTTTGTTTTTCCTCATGGACTGTTACTCAACTTACTTTGTTTTGTCTGAGGACAATGGTCCCCCAAACTTACTGAAATGCTTGAGCAAGTAAACACCCTTGGAAAGTTTCTACAGCTGAAAAGAGAGTTGTTTCTTTTAACATTTTTCTCCTCAAAACTTCTAAGCATGTGAAGACTGTATAGCTTTTTAATATCTTTCAAAATATTTGGAGACTCCTTGATAGCAATTCCAGTCTTCAAGATGTGGTTAACACAAGAAAGACACTGGAAAAGTTTCCAGTTGTGTTGGAAATTGTTCCTTGAACTTTGCAGTAGGTCATCTCCATTCCCCAGCCCTCTGGAAAGTCCGGGCAAGCTTCCTCACACTGTTTCTGTAGGAAATGTTGTGGTAAAGATCAAGCAGCATGCTGCTGTGACTTGCTAAAAATGCCTTGGGCTGGAACTGTTTCATTGCACACACGTTTACTAAAAATTTGCCTGGAACATTCCTCCTTGCTCTTTTTCTCCTTGAAATAGCTGGACTGCAGCTTCATGCTTTCCTTACTGTGCTTTAAAAATACAGTTGCAATCCCAACCTGTGTGCTTCCAGTGCACAAATATTTGCATTTATTGTGGCTAGCTGTGTTATATTCCACCGCTTCTTGGTCTTCCTGCTTGGGTGGCATTTTGCCCAGACAGTATAAGCTGCTAAACCAGTAATTTAGAAAGTACTTACAGGGGCACAAGCTTGAGGTCAGATATTGATTCTGTTTATGTTAAAGATGAATTCCTGCCTTGGATCCAGGACTCCCCTCAGCATTTGGGAAGAGATGCTACCTCCAACTGCTCCAGATTGGTTGAACCCATAATCATCGACAAGATGGCAGAGAAGGAGCTGGAGGAGGAAAGCTTTCCAAAGTGCATTTAAACAAACAGTTAACTCACCCCAAATTTGCTATAAATAGCAAGCTCAATCTTCCGATGGAAGCCAATTTCCCTGGAAGGATGCAAATATCTGGCTGATCTGATTCTGTTCGTCCATAATCACCCATAGAAGATCTTACATTCGTTTCCATACTAGCATGTTGCTGCTGTTTTAATGGAGTTGCACCAGTGCACCGAAGAGTTAGACAAGGCTCCAACCCAGTGTGCGTGTGTGCCTGTAGATAGAATTTTTTAAAATACCCTTATTTATATGATGAATGCAAAGTTAATGTTTTGGCTTTCTTCCGGGACAATCTGTAGGAGAAAAAATAGAGCTGGGGATTAAAAAGAGTGTGCAAGTAATGTGTAAACCATGAAATTCAATTAGTTCCTCTTAGGAAGCCAAATTTTGGTGAATACTGTAGAGAAAAAGTAGGGATAAAATGCCTAAGCCAAAGCTGTGCTTAATAAGCTTCAGTAATTAGTTATAAATGGCTCGTTAAACCTGGAAACACATCACTTTTTTGCTTATGCTTATGAACACTAAAGAAATTGAATGATAGGGTTAAATAATAACTTTGAAATTTCCATCACAAGTTTACCAAAAAGGTTTTTGGTGGCGTTGCAATGTGTGTATATAGAAAAGGTGCAACGGGACCTGGAGCATGGGGGAGAGAGGTAGTATGGGGCTCAGGGCACAACCACCCCCGGCACCATGCAGGTGCTCCTGCTGCCTCCCAGGGCATCCCAAGGAGTGTGGATGAACCTGCCTGAAGGGGTTATACAAACGGGTATTTAAAAGGAGCATTGGGAAAATAGTGACCAGATTCACCGACAAGGTCACGTAGAAGAAGCTGTACAGGAAATTAGAAGCATTGTCCTGTTATTGATGTGTCCCTTTTTTCCCCCCATATCCTCTCATTTTTGCTGTATCCAGTAACAATTTGAAATTTGAATTGTATAGTAACTCTTCAGAATTGGAAGGGTAAAAGGTAAATTGTGCTACAGTGTGTGATAGATTAATTGGCAAATGTTCCTGTTATTGTTTCTGGGAGCTCTACATCCACCTCACTATTCTCGTCTCTGAAAGGGCTCCCTGAAGTCAAAAGCGCTAGTGAAAATACCAATGTCCAAAAACAGAGCTGCAGCTCCTGCTCCACAATTCATCTTACAATCAAAGGTCCTTAGCTGTCAGTACAGGAACTGGAGCAACAAATACAGACCATAGACAATTCCTTTTCTTGCTCCCTTCCCCCAGCTCCCTCCAGAATACACTGCAATTCCACTCTAATCCATATTGTGAACAGTAAACACTTTTGACCTATAAACTTTTTCTTTGTAAAAAAAATGTTTTCTTGGCTGCCTATTCCTAATCTCCTTTTTATATACTTTTTTTTTTTTTCTGAATCTTTATTATTTTTGAGAGGTTGGCCAAAGCCTGAAACATTTCCAACTCGAGCCTTTTTCAGGGGGAGTGGGTCAAACTAGAGTTCCTTGATCCATTGTTACTTAGTTTCTGGGTCAGGTTCCAGAAAGACCCCTTCTTCCTCTTTTGCTTCAAATTGAAAACACTCAAGAATTGATTTTCTGCTGGGAAACCTACGCAAGATGGTTGGAATTTCATGAGAAACACAACTCTTCCACTTCCCAAGATGGTGGAGCTCCCTCTTTTGGGGTCACAGCCTCCAAAACCATCGTGGGTGTAAGAGGTAGCCTCTTTCTGAATTTCTTATCAACTCATTTATTTATTGACTTTCCTTCACAGTTGATCTTTAAGCTAACCACCACCATTATTTTCACAGTACTACAGGAGGAACCAAACACCCTCAAGGCGACAGCAAGGGGACATGGCAGATGGAGGCCAAGTGTGACGCCAGGCAACATCTGACCCTTTTTCTTCTCATCTTTCACCACCTCATCTCTGGCCAGACTATGAGTGCTATTTTCCAGACTATGAGTGCTAAGGGTGAAAATCACGTTATAAGTTGGTTGCAGAAGTCTTTAGGCTTTCTCCAAGATGGTGGTTCCTCTTCAGACCCTTTGTCTTTGCTGCCTACCACTGACTCACTGCAAGCATGGCCTTGACTCCTGGAGTAAGCACAGGATAGGGGGTTGGAAGTGTTTATGCCCTTAAAAACATCTTCTTAAGCTTTGCTCTGTAGCCTTGGACGTGACACTTAACCTTGCTGTCTCAGATTCCCTGTCAAGAAGAGGATAATAGCACTTGCTTATCTACTCCAGAGCGGGCTTTGAGGATTAATTAGTTAATATTTGTACAGTGCTTTGAACATAACTGCTTGGTATTATCATTCTTACTTCACTGCTCCAGGCTCATTTTCTTCTTCGGCCTGATGTGCCTTTCATTTTTTTGAAAGCTCTTTGTCCCGCCCTAACTGTGCTGTGTTGTGCCCTTGTGCTGCCTCACTGCATGCTTTGCACACTACTGCAGAAGGACAAGGGCCAGCACATGCTCCCTTCTTCCTCTGATTTATGCTAAGAGAAGCACAGCCTGGCATTTGCAGGAGGCTTGTTTGGCTAAATTGATGGAAATTGTTAATTGGATTCTCCTTCCACCCTATAAAGAGAGTTTCTTACAAAGTAAAAAGGCAGGACTGGCAGGCATTGGAGAGATGGTACGGATAGTGTAAGGATCCTGACATCCCTCATTGATTTTTTTTTTTTTTTTTAAAGAGAGGAAGAGAAAGAAAGGGAGAAGGAAGAAAAAGGTAGGGAATAGAGCAGGGGACTAAGGAACCAAAGGCTATGTCCTTTTGGCTCCCTGAAATGGGCTTCTTGGAAAAAAATCACAGCTTCTTCATCATGAAGATGTTCAGTGGAGCTGGTAGCATATGCAGAAAATGTTTTGCCATAAAACCATTTAAACTTTGACAGTTAGTGAATTTTGATTTCACTCACAACCTGCACATAGCCCTGGGTGTGTCCATGTGGACTTCTGTGTTCAGCTGTTCCTTCTTCCTCTAGTAAATGGGTCTTGCTGTAATAGCAACCAGGAGCAGCTCCCACTCTGGAAACCCCTTCTATGCAGCAGATCATAAATTCTTTTTTTTGTTGTTTTTTTTTTTTTTTAATTTCACAGAGAGCTGTGTAACGATGTCGTGGCTAAACTTCACTCTGAGTAAGAAAAATGCTGAGGATATTTTCAAGCTTGCAGGATATTCTGATAATTTGCAAGGGCACTGGTCATAAGCATGGAAGACTTGGGTGAATACTTTGTCTCTTTCATAGAATCATAGAATCACAGAGTGGTTTGTTTTCCCTCTGTTCATTTGTCTGTAATGGATTGGTCAGGAACTGTCTCCTTCTAAGTATAGCTTCAGTGCCCAAGAACTCCAATTTCTACTTTCTCCCTGTTACTGCAAGAGAAAATCGTGTGTATTGTCTGAGTGTCTTTAATGTACACTGGCCTAATGGGCACCTGATGGTACAGATAGATTTGATTCCAGATTTGGATCTGCTGACATAAACCTTAAAGCCTTTTATTGTGCGCCACTTTGGGAAATCCTGATTAACAGCAACAAAAAGATAATTATGCAAGATGAAGACAATGTAGTTGTTTTAAAAATAATGTATATCATACAATTAATGCTACTTTGTCCTATATCAAAGTCACACTACCTGCATTAATCACATATCCTCGCAGTTTCTAAGCATTAATAGCAAGAAATAAAAAAGAAGAACTCCTAATCTCGAGGAGAGTCAGAATAACTGGGGGTTGGGTTTCTTCTGAGAAGAAGAGTGATAAGTAATGCGTGTTTTTAGCCTAGTAATTACAAAATGTAGAACATATGACTATCTTTTTTTTTTTTTTTTTTTTTTAGAAAGGGCTGAAACTGGTTCAGGAACCCTAATTAATAATTAACTCCATTTGGTCCTCCTACATTAAAGCTATCTGAACATTTGCAAATTAAGGTGTTACCAGGAATGAGAAGCAGTTTTTTTTTGCAGGCTCTGACTTTATAAAGGGCTGGCCCACAGCTGTAAGCCCAAATGGCTGGTGTGTGATGTAGGTGTGTGGCTGAGCTTCTGCTGATGCACTGCGATAACTGTTCCTCTCTTTTGCCATCAAAGGAGACACAGAAATTGCATGAGGTGGAGAAGCAGTGGTAGGCATAGAGGGAAAGACATTTTCCCTTCAGCTGTGGTAGGAACGCTTTGTGGAAGAGCATTAGGAGTGGTTGAGCAGACAGACACAAGCATGGGGACTGATCTTCATAATTCTTCACATTAAATATTTCTAAAACAGACAGTGGAAGATGTTCATTTAGCCCCTGCAAGGATGGAGCTGTCCTTGCAGGTTGCTTTTGGGTTGTCTGACTTGGAACTTCGCATTAGGGGTGAAAAAGCACCAGGAACTTAGTTTTAAACCCTGGTTAAATCCCAGTTTGGTACCTTTCTGTCCTTAAGGGGCGCAAGGTCCCAGCTTGCTGACTGCCTTCCCCAGAGCACCTTCAGCCACCAGTGTGGCTGTGCCTGCCTGCTCCTGCTAGGGCTGGGCCTCCCTGCATCATGCAGGCCGGGGCTGGGCTGGGCAGGCCGGGTGGAGGGGCAGGGCCCTTTCCCTGCCCTCCCACCAGGATTTGGTGCACACCACAGGGGCTGAGGAGCACGTTCCCCATGGCCTTGGGCTCTGGTGGACCCGGCGTGGGCGAGCTGCTGTCCTGGGCTCCTCCACCATACCCAGGTGTGGGGCTGCACAGGCACTGTCTGTGTTACAGGCCTCCTGTGGCTGCAGCCACATGTCTGTGCTGCCTGAGAAGACCAAATACAGAGCCCATATTTTCAGCTTTGGCCCATCTTTTTCAGCAGAGGTTTCCATGTAATCACTAGATAGCAACACTATACCATTAGCATCTTTCTCCTGACTGACAAAATTTGCTTAATCTCAGTTTGTAATCTTGATGCACATGTAGCACACCATGCTTTCCAAGGATCTTTTATTTATACCTTGTTTTCCCAAATGCTCCTTCCAAAGCACGGCTGTTCTGTATCACTGGTGGCTTTTGAGCAGCGGGAATTAAGGAAGGTTTGGGTGTGCTGGTTACACTACCTTCTGTGGAATGGATGGGGGTATACCATATGTGCGCCTGCAATTAGACGTTTTGATTTCCAAAGTATTTAGTTACCATTTGCTGAACCATTGAGTAATTACCACAGCAAAATTGCACAATCTGTCAGTACGTCAGCTAAGTGTGCTTCTGGACAGCTTTATATGCACCTTCACCAGTGCCGAGCTTGTGCTGTGCTTCGTTTGGTTAAACTTCAGTCCTTTTGGATGAGAAATTTCTAATAGCAAAGGAAATTTCAAATAGCAGTGAAAATACCTGCTATTGTACACCTGCCCTGTGGAGGAGATCTTGCCTCAGAGGAAAAGCGCTATTTAAGATAATATGTTCCATTAAACATGGGGGCTTTTTAAAGCTGCAAACTGCTATTCTGGGAAACTGGTTTGGAGTCAGCCACTCAGCACTTCTTGTTTCCATAATTCACTGAATTTAACAAGGGCAATTCTGCCCCTGGCGGGGGGAAACTTAAAAATGCTACCCGCCGCTTTCGATGAAAGCAGAAGGATTTCCAACGTGAGAGTGTGTTTAGGGTCGTGAGAAGTAATTGCTTCAACTCTTTTTTTAGTTGCTAAGGGAAAGCTATCTATTCGGGAATGGAAAATTAAGGTTACTTTGAATAGAGAAAAGCAAGAGGCATTATTTACTTCCCTCCCTCCTTCTCTCCACCAAATTAAACACTCAGGAATCTTGAGAAAATTGGGTCACTAATATGGAAATTTTAAAGTATTGATAATACCAACATGACAAGTTGTCACTTTGCAGTATGTTCTTAAACACGACTAAACCTTAATAACCAGGTTATTCTAGAATAATCAGGGTAACAGAATGGGAATGAATGGCAGTTACTGTAATTATTCTAGAAAGAGGACCAAAGCAAACAGAAATTCTCTCTAATTTTATATATTCCCAATAGGTGCACATAGTACATCATTATCACTATAGAAACTACTTAGTAGTTTCTCCAAAAATCAGCCACGCTTCACGGTCTTATGGGCCGATGTCTGAGCTGCACATGAGCCGGCACCCTCTAATTCAAACAGAGGTAAGCTCCCAGCAATCTGCAGTAGGCTGCAGCCGACAAAACAAATTTCCTAAGCCAAACATATTAAATCCAATATATTTTTCATTGATTTAATAGACTGAAACTTTGGATACAGCTGATACTTTCTGGATATTAATGGGCATTAGTGCTCAGAAAGAGAAGGCGAGAGCTGAAAATGAGAGTATATAGACGTTAGGGAAAGAAGGTGCTACAGAGGGCTTTGCTCTATATGAAAGTTCTCCATCGCAGGATGAAGTCTGTAATTAAATAAGATACTCCACAAAATTCTTCGGTGACTTTGGTCCCATTTTCAGATAAAACTGTTATTGCAGTCCTAATGCTTCGCATAATAGTTAGATGATCATATTTGAAAACAACAACAACAAAAAAATCATCCAGTAATAAAAAAATTAGCATATATCAAAACCAGAGACCATTTCCATCAGTCCTCCTCTCCGTTTGCCTTCTGTCTGTGCTGTGGTGTGAACAGCGTTACTGCAGCCCCAGAATGCCACACAATTCATTCCCGAGTTTGGTCCATTGGAGAGACACAAGGGAGAGCGAGCTTTGCTGCCTCCTTCTTGCATGGAAAGAATTATTTACTTGTTAGTTCTGTTCTCGTGGGTTACTATCTTAGTTATTTTGGATTAATTATGGCAATGTGGTTAAAACAATTCTGCTAAGTTGCTTTGCAATATTTTAATTTCATTTTAAGATCAACAATAAAACCTG
>NC_066368.1:2085000-2087500 GCF_013377495.2 Cygnus atratus
TGAACGACCTCCTGGTAAATCAGGGCAAGGGGGGATGTTTCAGGAGGGATGGATGGCTGGTGGGCTTGGCTGTGTGCCGGGGGAGTGAGCCAGCTCCACCGCGTGCTTGGCACACTCGTGCTTGCACCGCAGCGAGGCTGCTTGCACTTGTTGTAGCCGAAAAACAAGCAGCAGGGCCAGCCAGCATCAAAAGCCACTCAATTTCCTCCTCCGCTTACATAATTATTAAAGGCAAATAAGAACCAGCTCATACATAAAGAACAAAAAGAAAACAAAAAACTCAAGATCCAGCCGCGAGGTTCAGCAATAAGTCACGGCATCAGCTCCTGGTTGGATAAAAAGGATCCTTCACGGGAATCTCCAGAAAAAATCCCTTATGTTGAGGAAGAGTATTGTGTACTGTGACACAGGAAAAATGGCATTAAAGATAAAAATTAAGCAGAACAGTGCTCATTATCTCAGAGCACTTGTGCAGCGGCCCTCACCCATCCACGTTGGACAGCCACCACCCAAGGATGAGAATTTGGCAAGCCCTGGAGCAGTTGTGTCAAAGACTCTTTGCTGCAACTACAATAGCAGTGAACCTAAAACCCAGTTTGATGTATCACAATTTTGACAGCATCCAGAGCACGTGGGTTTTATGGGATCTATTATTATTATCATCATTATTAATAATTATTGTTGATTATTATTATTGTTTGGTTTGAAGACTCTAATCACCAACCTGGTTTCTGAAGACAGTAAAGATTCCCCAACAAGCCCGTTCAGCTTCTCAACTTTGGCACACTGTTTGGAGACCTCACACCAGGTATCTCCGTGACTTTGCTACATCCAAGAAATGGGCCCCACAGTTCCTGGAGCTAGGACCTAACACCGCAGCTGCTGAGGAGCCGCAGTAGTTGTAAAGGCCCACATTTGCCTTGGTGGCTCCATGGTGGTTTGGGAAGAGCCCCCCAAACTGCTCCCCATTCCTACACGCGGGCTGGCTGGCCAAGCACCTTCATGGCCCCCACCCAAGTGCTGTGTGACCATGTCACCAGCGCCACCATGGCAATGCTCTGGAACATCTCTGGGACTTTAGGTGCTATATATAATCTGATATTTTTCAGTGCAAATATATCCAAAATATTTGAAAGTATGGTGTCCAGACTCCAGCTACTGCCTGGGAAGCCAGCAACCTCAGCGGCCCTGGCACTGCAAAATAAAAGACCGGGGAAAGGCAGAGAATTGAGGGAAAGCTGGTGAGCATAGGAGGCTCTGGCCACGGCAGCAGTCCCGCGGCTGCCAGCGCGCTGCCCTGCGGCAGCGATTGGGAACTGTTATCGGGCCACCAGGATGTGTCAGAAAAGAAAAAAAAAAAAAAAACTCTTTTAAAACATGCTCAACGTGTACAGCTGCTGAAACATCTGTGCTGAACATGATGACACAAGCTGTAATTGTGGCGGCCGGGGAGGGGGAGGCAATGAGGAGAGGTTAAGGAGGGGGCTGAGCACAGGGTCTGGAGCGGGCTCTGCCCATGGGAGCCCCTGGGCTGGGGCACACTGGGGGTATCCCCATCTCACGGAGCACCCCGCAGCCTGGGGGGACATCCCACACATCCCACATCACCTTGCCTTCCTGCCCCTGTATGGCCAAAGCTGCCGTGGGATGGAAGGAGGCAAATCCATTAACTTCCAGTGCCCTTTCAGTTGTGTTTAGCTCAGGGTGATGAAAGCAATGGAGGATTCAGATGGGGGGGACCTTTGCCTTGGAAATTTGGTGGATTTTTTTTCCCCCATTAAAAAAAAAAAAAAAAAAAAGACAAGGAAGACCACAACACCTCCTTGGCGTGCAGCTCGACAGGTGGGTTTTGCAGAGCCTTGCTGCACAGGTGAGGATTTCTGGAGATGTTGATGTGGGCAGAAAAAAATTATTCGCTGTCCTGGAGTGAGCTCAGGGAAAAAAAAATAAATAAAAAAATAAACCAAACCCCCAAATCCCCCGCTCCCGCCTCTCCCCCTGCATTGTGTTGAAAAAAACATATAAGAACCTAAATAGAATAGAACAGAAATCTCCCTTAATCAAAACAACATTATGCCAAAACCCCTTTCGAGGGAAGTGAAACGCACACAGCAGCACAGCCCTGCTTAAAAATAGAACAGCCTTTGCCTTGTAAGTAACAAAAATACATAACAGCATACTTCTGCAGCCTGAGCTTTGAAGGATGTCTGTCATACGCCTAGGCTTATTTTACGCCCCTTCCCTTTTTTAAAAGAGGAACAATGCCATCTTCCCGAAAGGAAATAGGCAATAAAAACTCCAGCAGGATTTCCTATTCATAATTTTTCCCATTCATATCCTAATGGGTGAAGAAAAAAAAAACACCAAAAAAAAACCAGCTTTAACAACTTAAACGGCACTTATTAAATAGATATTTTTACATGCCTGGTTTTTCCTAAACGTGGTCTATAGTTTTACAGTTCAATTAAGTCTTTTTTTTTCCTTCTTTCCAGATATTCTT
>NC_066368.1:2092500-2135000 GCF_013377495.2 Cygnus atratus
CACCTTTGATATTTATTTCAGTGTTAAATCTATTCTTCCCTTCATCCATTACCCTGTTTTATTTCTGTTTTTGAGAACCTATATTTTCGCTAATAAATATTCACTACACCATTTCATCCCGTGTTTAATATGCCCGGCGCATGTTTGCTGTGCTAACTTCTCAACAGATTGAGTGGACATTCCGCTGTTGCAGCGCAGCCATAAAATTCAGGAACTTGTAAAGCGCGGCCGCCGCTCCCTCCCTCCCTCCTCCCTCCCTCCTCCTCCTCCTCCTCCTCCTCCTCCTGCTGCTGCCGCCTCGCTCCCTCCCCGGCCGCGGCTGCGGTGCGGCTGCGGCGGGCGCGATCGGCTCCCGGCGGCGGGCGGCGGGCGGCGGGCGGGCGGCGCGGAGCCACAGCGCCCCCCGGTGGTCGGCACCGCGTCGGCACCGCCCCGGCCCCGGCCCCGGCTCCGGCCCCGGCCCCGGCCCCGGCCCCGGCCCCGGCGCTGGCGGCGGGGGGCAGCGGCCCCGGGTCGGTCCCGGCCTCGGGGCAGCGCCGAGCTCGGCCCCGCTTCCCAGCGCCTTGAGGGCCGGGGGGTCTTCCGGCGCTCTTCTCCCTCTCGTTTTATCATCATCATCATTACTATTATTATTATTATTATTATTATTATTATTATTTTTAAATCCCAGATTTTGTATTTTGGGGATGAAAGCAAAAAGCAGAAAAAGACGCAAAAATAATAATAATTAAAAAAAAAAAAAAACACCAACCCCTTAACGTGTGACAGGGACTGCAGCAACACCCCGGCACATACTGTACAGATCTTTGATCTTCTGCATCGCATTAAGTAACAAAGACCAGAGGACTTTAGATATGTACGAGATAGGCTGTGTCTGATCACAGCACAGTGCTCCGTCCCATTCCAGACCATGGGCTGTGCCATCGATTTTACTATTATTATTATTTTTAAGCGGGATTCTTCCAAGTGCGCCTGATTCTTTTAATTAGATCGTTACGGCCATTGTAATGTTTACTCCTGTATAATCTCTTATGAATAGCATGGGACTTTTTAACATTAATGTTGCATTACTAGCATTTAGAACAAATCACTGAAATAGTTAAATCTGCAGGATGCAGTTTGCAATTTCTCCCCCCTTTAAATGTTCCCACAACATATCTTTCAAAGGGTTATTACTGTTTATTTTATTAAGGCAAGGTAGGAAAGGACTAACACACAAAGTCAGAATCCGTATGTAGCCACGCTAGGTTATGTGCATGAGATTTCATGCAGCTTGTGTGCTCTTACAAAGCATCTGAATGCTCGGAAAAAACGAACAAAGTTTTTCTTCTTGCAAACATTTGACTACATATTCACCACAAGACATTTCCTTGATTGTTCTGTAGGCTGCAATAAAAAATGGGAAGAAAAAAAAAATCACCTTTAAGGAGATCCTAGAAAGCTGTGGATTTCCACTTTTTCTGCTCCTCTGCTATTAGTCTTTCCCCTTCCATTATATTCCATTATGTGCCTCTAACGCGGGGCTGATGAATCAGCTCACCTTCCTCCTGTGTGTCCGTGCAGCCAAAATCTGCAGCAGGAAAAGATTTCATGAAGGCTTTTCCAAAGCGTAAAAAAATACAGCGTAAGAGATAGCTGCGAAAGCCCCAGTGCCTGCTCAAAAAATAAAGGGACATGCATTTTGAGATATTAATAGAGAAAAAGATATATAGATATATATATTGCTTTTAATTCAAAAGAGTAGGGCTTAATACCCGGAGCCGGAGACATGACAATTAGTACATCTGACGTTTACAATGCAGATGTTTATGATGTGAATAATAGATGGAAAGAAAGTGAAAATACAGTTGTTGCAGTGAAATACAGCATAGTTTTATCCAGAAAACCTAAGAACTTTGCTCAAGCCACTATGCATGTGTGAAAGGGACTGTTCCTGATGTGCATAATTTAAGTCCTACAGCACTTGTCTGAAAACATGCAAAATAATAAATTGCAGGGAAAAAATATGTTTCATCTAATAATGGGGTGTTGCAAGAATTGTTGTAAAAGAAAGCTTGGCCGGGGGGGAAGGCAGCCTTTAGGGGAAAAACGACATGAATTTCCAGCAGCAGGGTTGTGTAATGATTCTATATTTTTAAAATGTGCCTGTACTCCATTCATACTATTTAAGTACTTAAATAAGCACAATAAATGTAAATAATTTACTGCGTTGCAAACAGAAAATTGGGCAGAAAAGTAATTTTGAATAGCAACTTGGCTTACTATACCCAGTGATTTGGTGCCCTGTAAAATGCATTTGACACTGCTGTTCATTAAGCCAGTGCTATTGAGCCTTCTTCACATTCATTAGTGATTAATTCAGACAGATATTTAACTTAATAAGGTAAGCAAATAAACAAAAAATCACTTTCTGTGCCTTAAGGTTTTTTGGACTTCTAATTGGTTTTGTGCACTAATTATCAAGATTAACACCTTACACTTTTCTCACTCTTTACACTTAGGAACTCCCAGTGGAAAAAAAGTGCACAACCTTGGGGGAATCCTTTAAGTGCAAGGGGTTAAGAGTTTGTCTATTAAAAGCAAGATAAGCAGTGAAAAAGGAAAGACCAATTCCAGGTAAATTTAGATAATAACAGGACGAGGAGGCAGGAGCTTGCACAGCTGTGTAAGCAGTGACACTGCTTCTCGTGTATGTGGGAAGGAAAGGTTTTCAGGAGGCTAGTTTGTGTTTCCAGCATTTCTGAACAAATAACTGCAAGCTCCCCGATGCCTTACGCTGATTATAAGCTGTGCTCAGCCCTGATAAATGGCATCGCGAGGCAGCTCTGCTGCAGCAGTCCCCTTTTTTTTCACACCAAGAGCTCACCACTGGCATTCAAAAGTTTCTTTTAACTCCTCTTCCCACCAAATCCTAACACTTTATGCTAGTGCCAAGGCTTAGCAATATGGTCTGGTGCTGGTGGCAACGACACCACTGGGTATATTGCCTTTTGTCGTGCCTGGTCCTCCTCTCCCTGTGGGACCTGCGCAGGGGACCAGTGCTGCGTGGCAGGAGGACACTGGTGGGAGGATTCTGGTGGCCTGTGCTGGCCCAGCATCTCCAAGCACAGGCCCAGCTCTCCCAGCTGGGTGTAAACATTGAAGTTCACCGTTACTGTGCCTCGACATTCACTCTGGAAGTGCTGCACGAGGTGCTGATTCAGCTGGAAACCAGCATGGCACCGGCTGCGCCACCAGACCCCGCTCCCACTGCTTCCAGAAGGGCCCCAAGCCCAAGTTCACCTCCACTCGAGGCACGAGATTCACTGAAAGTCATTTTAGCCAAGTCGATGTTACAAGTTGTTGCTAATGACAGTTTGTCACAACCGAATGCAATATTTACTATGCAGTATCCCGAAATAACTGGCAGCCTTGAGAGAGCTCATTGCTGCTTCTCCTTCCTGAGAAGCCCTGAAGATCCACCTCGCTCGTGGATTGAGCCCCGTGTCACTTTCCAGTAGTTTTTGTAGCATTTGGGAATTTTTAAACTCCTTTTCCTTTAATTCTTTTCTTTCTTTAATGGGTGACTGGATAAATTCAGTGGTGGATTTTTGTGACACTAAAGCAGCAGATAAGTCTATGATGCACTCTAGCTATGTGGTTTAAAAATCCCTTACCATATGTTTTCTCACTGGAATGCCTCGTCTTGCAAAATTACAGGAACCGAAGCTTAAAAACACAATTAGGTAGTTTAAAATGAAATATTAAAGAAATACCACATATTTTCTGATATGCCTGCGATGCTTTTCGTTGCCTTTTTTCCCCCCTCTTTCTTTTTGCTTTCTTTTGTATTGTTCTTTGAGTTGCTCAAGAAGCCCAACTGTATTCAATTGTTGTACTAATCATGCTCCACATTTTTCTGATTAGGTTATATAGGCTGTGGTTAAATTATAAATGAAAGAACGAACTACCAGAGTACTTGTCATAACAGTATCTTTTATGTTGTTACAGAAGATTGGGGGGGGGGGGGGGGGGGTGAGGAAATCAAAAAAGGCTTTACATGATGAAGACTCTCCTTGCCTGTTTTGTGCTCCTCATGCTATCTGTATAGACAAGTAATGCAATTTGCTGGAATGTTTTTCTCAGGTATTCTGAGAACTACAGCACAATATCTGTCCACTGAGAAAAATGTGAGAAAACTGAATACATAATACATAAAGATGCATATCGTAGGATAAACTCGGTTGTACACACAAACACACCCTCTCCAACTTCAGTTTATTTCATTACTGCATTATAAAGCAGCATGAACCATTTTCTCCTTATGCCATACATGAGAAAATAATATTTCAAGATTCAAACTGATGTCTTATATTGTTATCTTCTGTACTACTGTATGCACAGCACAAACATAACTGAGTATCTGCCTGATTTTAGTGTATATATTTGTTTCCATGACATTATTTTAAGTCACTGGCCGTAAAACTGATTTTATGGAGGACTAGAATTATAATAATTAAACTACTTGACTGAGGGCTCACCTTCTATCTCTACTGAAGACACTGGTGGTTTAAGAATATATTTCATATTCCTGAAATGAATCATATATGTAGTTTATGCCTTGCAGCCTTTTCAACTTGTTAGTATGTTATTTACAATAATAGCTATTAGAAAAATGGTTCTTTTTGAGTATGTTAAGTACTATCCTCTTCCTAAATCCATCTTTTTTTTTTTTTTCTTTTTTTTTTTTTTTTCTAAAAGTATAGCCAGATGAAGCTGGGAGGAGGAGGAGGGAGGAGGAGGGAGGCAGGGAGGGAAGTCTGCCGACATGAGGCAGATTCACACCTCGCATTAAGGCGTGCATGTAGCTGCTTCCCAGCAGTTGTACAGCAGAGCTGCTCCTCAGTTGTTCTCAAGCCTGAAACACAAAGCCGGTGCTGTGCCCTGCACACAGACTGCTGTACATTTTAGCTGATAAGCAGGTCCCTAAATGTAAGATGGGATTTTTTTTTGATGCAAAACCTGACGCAAGGTGCTGTCTTAATTGCCTGGTGCTGAGCATGGGCCAGGCACCGCTGTGCGGAGCGGGCCGTGCGCGGGCGTCGAGCCCCTGTGTAAGGCACGCCGTGAGCGCTGCTTTGTGCACCCCTGCAACCAGCCTGCAGGGTCCTGGTTTGGGGGGCTTTATTGGATGAACTGTCAGTGCTTTCCAAGATAACAAACCTTGTTTTATAGCACTTGGTGGAGTTTGGTTAGGGGCTACCTCTGAGCAACATGAACTTGGCCTTGCTGTGTGCCTTGCACTAATACCTTCACTCCTGTAAGGAATCAGGGTACTTGAGAAACAGCCTGCAGCCATACAGCTGATTATTTCACCAAATTTGCATCTTTTCAACAGTAATGGGGATGGCTGTTGCAAATGCTCCCAGGCTCTAAATAGATGTTACGTGGCTGTTTCTAGTTGCTTCCCTCCCCTGGCCGCTCACCATGCACCCAACCCCTGGGCCGGCACCCTCCTGGTGGGAGCCGGCACCTCCTGTGCAGGCCGGACAGCCCTCGGTTGCCCTTTTTGGGTAGAGCTGGTGTGTCCTCCAGGGGACAGGGACGCCTGGAGGTGTCCCTGGGCAAGGAAGAGCTGGGTGTGCTTTCTGACTGGGGGGAAGCAGGGCTGGTGAGGGAGAGTGGCTGAAGGGGAAGGGATGTGAGGGTGCTGCTGGTGCCCCAGGGTGGTGGTGGGTGGGCCTAGGGGTGCTTTTCCCTGAGGATAGCACTACAGCTTTTTTAATATTGTTAAGAGACACAAAAGCTTAAAACACAGATTTGATCTTAAAAAGAATAAAAGAGAGAGAGAGCAAAACTGCTTGTGAACCTGGCTGTCCTGGGGCGGGGGGGGGGAGGGGGGGGAGCAGATGCCCACAGGGGCTACGAAGCTTCTGGTCCGTGAGCACTTGTGGTGCCCAAATCACCTGGGGGCTGAATTTCTAAAGTTTCAACTTTAAATGTCAGAGCCTCAGCTCTGCTTGCAGGAGCATGGGTACACACCCACCAAAACAGCAGTAAGGCCGGAAGCTGACAGGCCGGGGAAGCCCGTGGAGCACAGGCCATGCCAGCAGAGCAGGGTGGTGGCAGGGGCTGATGGGGATAGGGGCCTTGTTTTGTCCCCACAACACGTGCGGGCTTTCCCCTGAATAAATGAAGCACAGCTCAGCTTTCACATTGAGGAAAGGTGTTTCAGATGGAGGTTCCTGCTATTTATTTCCATTTTTGCAACCATACTGGACATCTGAACCTCATTTTGCCTTTCTTTAAAATGTGAGCCTGCAGCTGACTTCTCAGCAGTCCCTGCCTCCTACAGGCAACCTCCCTTTTCCCCACATTTTGCAAGTCCTGGGCAGTGCCAGCCTGGTAAAATACAAAACCTCCCCCAAACTGCAAGAAAATATCAGTAGTGGTCTCTCTTAAAATCCACAGAAGGAAATTTAAGGATTAGGCTAAAGCCCTATCCTTAATTTATCTGTCGTGTGGAGGCGTTTCAGCACACAGAGCTTCCCTGGAAGGATCACCCACAGTCTGGAGTTTTTTCCTTCGTCTAGGCACCTCAGGGTGATTTAAAAGACAGAGGAAACTCTCAGAACCGTTGTATTTAGTTGAGCACTCATTATAAAATGGATTACGGGTACAGTAAACCATAAAGACTGTTTTAGAGCCATTAAGGTTCAGCTTGTCACTCCTGACATGGACGCACTCTTACACCATATATTCCTGACATGTCAGGAGGTGCTTAGGGATGCTTTCATACATGTTTTATTGAAATGACAGGCTATAGCTTCTTTGACTGCTGTGTATATGCATGGCTATACGCTAGAAATCCAAATGAAACTCCTCTTGAAAAAATAAAAATCCTTACACATACGTAATGAATGCCAACTTAAGTGATAAAGTTGTCATCTATGTTTTATTTTTAATATTCTTGCTAATAGAATAATGGGATCACATTTATCCCTTGAATAAAATGCAGCTGAAATCAATGAGACTTGCAGTGAATTGAATTCTGCAGTTGATAAAATGAGTTCAAAAACAAAGTGATTTTGGATAAGAATGAAAAAAGTGTCAAACCCTGAGATTTCGCTTCTGAAAATTGCTTTCTATCTATATGTGGACCGACTGTTTCTCCTAGGCTTGGGCTTTGACTTGTTAGGGTGTTAGGGCTTTTTGTCTTTCAGATCCAAGAGAACTTTACATACAGTTAAGTATATATATATACATACATTTTTTTTTCCCTTGAAATCATGATATTTTTTTATTTTTTTTTTTTAGGTAGGAATACTAAGAGAGCCATAGCTGCAGAGAGCCAGGTCTAATATGCACATTGGTTACATTTTTTGGAAAGCAGGATCTGGTCCTTCACCTCCTTTCCCTAAGCAGTTGCTCCACAGAAGTGAATTTTAATTTTTAGGGTGCATGGAATGGCTAAATTCCACGATTAGGTCACTGGTCTGAGATGAAGAACTTATTGCTCTTTAAACGTACCCAAATATTGTCTTCCAGAGTCATGGAAAAGGCAGGGTTCAGCAGGATCTAGTGGGGAGAGCCCCATGAAGGCAGCAAGGTGTGGCAGTGAGGGGAGGGAGGGGTGGGCCGGCGTCTGCGGCGCTGGGTGAGTGCAGCATGGAAATCCCCCACCAGATGTAAAAATGATGTGCAAATGCTCAGGAGCTCTGGAAAAGGTTCAAGCAGCAGTTCGAACCATGCTGGAAAGCCACAGGGGCTCCTAAATGGAAGATGGGCATGGCACACTCTACAAGGGGGGTGACAGGGTGCGCTTGGCAGGGTTAGGGCAGGCTGGGGAAGGGCAAACTGCCCCCAGCTCCCGAAGAGCTCAAACTGCATTTCACCTCCTTGCATTAAAAGGAAGGAATGTTTGGGGGTGGAACAACGCAGGGGAAGAGCAGGCTGGAGGCAGGCTGGGAGCACCTGTATCGCCCCGGCACATTTGCCCTCCAAGCCCTCACCTCTGCACCAGAGCCCTGCAATTTCTGCCATCTCCACGGAAAGGAAGGCTGACCATTAGCCAGCTGGAATTATTATGATCGGCAGATTGTAATTATTGGTAGGGATTCGACAGATTTTCTTGCACGCATGAATATTAATCCGCAGCCCAACAGTTACTGCTTTTGTGTGTGCCTTTGCAATGCCATGCATCAGCTTTGTATTTCACCATGTGATATCCCAGGCACCTGATTTTGGAGACGTACATTTAACGTAACTCACCTGAAACACAAAAATGTATAACAGAAAAAATGCAGAACACCGCCTGGAGCTGTGTGGCCAGGAGTTTAATGTTACACCAGTAAATTTTCTTGTTATGGGATGTTTTAGGCCACTTTTAGAAAGCAGCTATCGCTGGGTATGCCAGGGTTGCCTGCAAAGTCTGTGTTTCCGTGACACCGATTTTTCAGAATTGCAATGATAAAGAGCAGATCACACTTTAAGCTCCGGGAATTCATGGCTATTGATAACACAAATTGATTTGAAGACAAAACATTGAGTTTCAGAGGCCTTTGACCACATGTGTGTCGGGTGGTTTTTGAATCCTTGTTTTTAAACACCTCCGATGCTGTGCTTGTGTTGCGTCAGCTCCACTCAGTGATGGAGGAACGCGGATGTCTCACACTGGTGTAAAACTCCTAGCACACACCACATCCAGCTCAGCAGAGAGCAGGCAGGTCAGGGCACATACAGAAATTACAGGCAAGGCGAGTCCTTTTACACAAGGAAAGGCTAAAAATTGTGGCGTGGTGGCCGCTGATGTGAAACGTCACCTCTTTCACACACAGACACGGGAGAGCACGAAACGCTCCGCGGGAAGCCTGCAAAGGGCACCTGAGGATGTGCCCGAGGAAGGGCAGAAGCAATGCCCCTGCTTGGGCCTGTTTAAAAGATAAAAATGTCAAGAATAGAATTTCCTTCACAATAAAAGCAGCAAAAGCTGCTGGGGAGGCTGTGGGTGCAAGGGTCCAGCACAGGAGCTGGCAGAGAGCAGGGGGGAGCGCCTGGCTGCGGCGGGCCTCTCTGGTATTTGCTTTAGAAATTGCTTCATGTTAATTAAATATGTTACCTTTTAAAATCTGCCTTCGCCACACGGAAATGCCTCGGTGTTTGTGATGAGCTCTAAATGAGTGAAGAGGAAATGTTTGTGTTCAGCACTTTTATTTGTTTTTTGGCAAAATTCCTTGAATAAATTAATAGATTATATCATTAGGTGCTAGTAACTATGTACGAGGAAACCCAGCAGATAATTTAAGTAAATAGTTAATAAGGTAAATGCACGGAGCTCCGTATCCGCGTGCACACAGATGTTCTGTTTGAACTTAAAATACAATTACTTATCGAATGGCTTCATCAGAGCCTCAGCCTGTAACAGAGCCCGTTGGTAACAGGGGAAACTGCTGCAGTCACACAAAGCCCCTCCGACCGCCTGCTGTATTTTGACTTGTACTTTTGACTTTTTCTTTCTCTGGTAACCCCATTATTTTTGTCCCTACTCAGAGCTCTGACCTGTGCTACATGGAAAGTTTAGAGATGAAGTCATTTCTGGTTTGAGTTACTGGAGAGACTTTAATTCATCCAGCTGTGCCTGCTCAACAACAATTCCAGCATTCAGCATTGACAACACACCAGCAGCAGGAGAAATCAAACAGAAAAGGCAGTCAGTGTTGAAAGGAACACTTAAAAACTGCTCTCATTTGTAGAATTTAACATCATCAAAACACTAAATGTAAATATGACCAGAAGGAAAACACTAAACTCATCATTCAAGGAATTTCACCAAAAATTTTTTTTTCCTTTTCTATTTCTTTGCCAGAACATTAATGAAAATCCCAAAGGAGCTATCATTTAACATAGAGGTGCATCTTAAGGAAAAAGATATTGCGGTATGCATTGCTCAAAAGGACCCTGCATTATAAGACACATGATACATTTTCCTCATTGGATATGTTTGTAAACTAATGTTTTATGGGGGGGTGGGCGGAAATCTTGCAGTTCCTTCTGGCAAAGTACATGCAAAGCACAGTTCTGCAGTGAACAGCTATATCCCAGCTAGAATGAATGGAGAAAACAAACAGAAGATTTGGTTTTTTTGAGGAAAGCTGTTCCCTTCAAACCAGTTCTTTTAATTGGGCATAATTAATAAATGTTCAGTTGCACATTACTGAATTGCAGTGCCAAAAAATATAAGGCAGTGAGCAAAACAGAGACAAAAACACTGATCTGCAAGTTGGTATTCAAGGGTGTAAAAATAATTTCTTGTTAAATTTTTTCCCTTTCAATCAATAACATGCAAGAGAGAGCAATACTGAATTTTTCATCTCGTCCCCTCGTTGCATTGCCTTTTGTTGCAGCTACTGTTTGAGGAAGGTGCTGGAGGTGATGCCGGTCTAGAGCCATCACTCCTGGGAGGCGAAGGACTTCCAGGTTCAGCTGGCACAGGACTGTTTTCCCGCAGGAGCTGCTGCTGAGCAGCAACATAGCAGGAGAGAGGAAAATAAATCAGCATGGTGTTAATTTCAGATATTGGTGCTGTGGTCATAGTAGTGGTGTTACTGCGGGAGGGCTGGGAGGGAACCCGCTCATGGGTGTCCCCGTAGCTGTCAGTGCTTGGGGCTGCTCTACGTGGAAGTGCGTTCCATGGGGACAAACCTGCCTGCTAGGAAAGGCAGAGCTCCCTCAGCTAAAAGCCTGAATATTCAGAGAGCAGCGATGCTGATGCTGGCTCTTGCTCATAAATGCTCGGAGGAAACAGAGACGGACACCCCTAGACTCCTGTTTTGGGGTTTCGGAGCACTCTCTGCAAGTCTTGTTCTGGCAGCGGAGGCATTTTGTTTTATCCACCTACGGAATACACCCAGTTGCTTCTACTATTTGACAGCAGCACCTGATATTGAAGTGTGGGACGTGAGAAAAGTGACACACGTGGCACCTTCAGAAACCCCAGTGCCAGGTCTGGGGGGCGGTGGGTGGCTTCGGAGCCACTTTTCAGAGCCAGCAGCCCCAGAGCAGGGGCACAGCAAGCCTGGCCTGGCCTCTCGGGGCTGCTGCTGCCCACCTCGCACCTCACAGCGTGCATCCGCCTGGCTCGTTCGGCACAGGGATCCACATGTTACATAGACATTTGCTTTTAAATGCTGCTGGTTTCACTTTGGATTCGGCATAAATAAAATGTCATTTGTTTAACTGCCTTTTAAGTACAGGAAGAAAATTCTGGTAGTTGGACAGACGAGAAAAATAGTGATTGAGCATGCAAATCACTTCTTTTCCTTTTAAACAATACATACTCTACTGCCTGCATTTCCCCAAAGATACCGCCGCAGCTACACATGGTTGAAGTCTGTTTTACCCTTATATAAGGCAATGTGACAAATGATTTAGGGGGAAGCAATCTCTAATCAGCATAACTTCATACCACGCAGCGCAGAATTATTGTCAATTTAATTCTGTCTTCTCGACACAAAACTCTGAAGTGTTTCTTCCAGTTGAAGTTTTGTAGCTGAATAATAAATAAAAGAAGGTGCCGTACAAGTGCTGCATAATGTAATTGTACCCTCTTTGTTCTTGTCAATCAGCTTTAACACAAGTTAAGTAGTCGTGGATGTCACCATGATCATATTCATAGTAGACGGCTTGCAGTTTCGGTACGGCCGTGTTCTGCAAGAAAGTTCCTTTAATAAAGCACGGGCGGGGAAGGTTTCAGGTGCTTTATAAAACTTTGACTTCTCTCCTACTACAAGGCAAGAAAGCACAATAATGCATGCATGAATTGCCAATAAATCAAAGGGCTGCTTTTTTTTAATTCCTATTTTGACATGTACATACATAGCATTTTTAAGAGATAGCTCCGAGGTAGCTTTTCAGTCCTTGATCAGATCATGAATTTAATTAATTCAGTGTAGACATGTCATAGATTTAAACCCTTTAGAATTACATTTTTAATACAGATCTAACATTTAATGTCCTTTTTCATTTTTTTCTTGCGAAGTAAAAAAAATCCTTTAATACTCTAGTAGCATTTTTTTCCTCTTATTGTAAGACTGTGGCTCCCTCCTAATTATGTGGCTGCAAATTATTTACTGTAGTTTTAAATTAAGGAAGGAGACAAGTAATCCAGTGTAAAAAACACTGTTCCAACTTCAAGAAGAAATGAGTGTATGTGTTTAATTTCTCTTTAGGCATACAGCTGTACAGTCACTGTATAATGGAAGGTTTGAGACAAAATGGTCCCCCACCACCTTACCTCCGTGTAATGCAATTTAGCTTCATTAAATTACTGGAGGGCCAGTTACTTAAGCAGAATATTGATTTTCAGTCTGGGCCATGTTTAACATAATTCTGCGTAGGCAACAGCTAATTCTGCATTTGAATCTCGCACCCTAATGGAATTACCCGGTGCGGTGCGGCTGACCATGGGTGAGTGCGGGCAGGTCTGGGCTGGGGCCACAGCTCTGGATCCGGCCGCCCCCGCCTTTAACCCCTTCCTCCTCCCCTGCCAGCGGCCGCACAGACACATTTCTGGTTCCTTCCGCGGAGCTGCTGTCTTTCATCTGGGGATGTGTAGCCCCGAGCTAGGTTTTGGTACTGTAAAGTATCTGTGGGGCTGCTATATATTCCTTCAGCAGCTGGTATCTTGGTCTGTACAGCAACAGAGCTGCAGAGAGAAATGGGAAATATGGGATTTCCTTCACTTCCTAACTCCAAATATTTTTTTCTCAACCTAACAATTAAAGGATGGATTTCACTTTAATTAACACATAATAAAATGAACCAACTATTCAGCAGGAAAGTATGTTCTTTACATTGCTGGCTTGAAAGCTAGTCATTATTTTTATTTATTATTCTGTTTAATGATGAGATACAGTTTACAAGCCATTGAATAATAATAATTTAAAATGGTTCCTTGTGAGTTATAGTTTGTCGGTGTCTTAGAATTTAAATAGTGTGTGGGGAGGAATCGTGGTTATCGCCCACATTAACAGTGGACGTCGCAGAGGGGCAGGATGCTACCTTGGCAGATGAGAGGTTTTGAGTAATGGAGTGCAAGGAAGGCCTGAACTTCAAAAATCTCTTGCCCACTGGATCCCCCTAAATTAATCAAAATACTAATGCACTGAAAACAGCAGCTAGCCCTTCAATTGATTCTGGTTTTCATTTTTAAATTTTAACAACTGAACTGTCCTCAGGGATCTCAGTCCCTGAAGACTAAGCAGAGCATCCCTCCACAGGTACCAAACACTGCTCCTGGCCATTCAGGAACTTTTTTATGGAGTTGGGCTCATAAGACCTCTTTTTTTTTTTTTTTTTTTAAATACTGATGCATAGCAGAGAATTGCTTGAGGGCAGCTTAAAATGTTAGCTAGGAAGAGCCTCTGCTTTAAATGAACTTATCATGGCCACTCTTTGGTATGCAGCTCGTGCTCCACTCAGCTCTCTAAGAATAAATTGATTTAAAAAGTTCTTGCTATGGCATTGGTGCTGTCAGAAGTCGCCTTCATGCTTAACCTGAGATCCCTGCCTCACCCCGTTGACTTCAGTGCATGTCTGTGGACTTTGCTGGTATTTCCATTGATTCAGCTCATGCCCTTGTTCACCTACGCCTGCCGGAACAGACCCCAGCTGTGGCATGCAGGGGGTCCTGCACTCTCAGGTCCCCATCCCAGAGCAGGTCGTGCTTCTGGAGGAGGGCTGGGGTTGTGCAGAGCCTGCTGCTGCTGCTGTCACCAGACTGCAGAGAGCAGCTGGCTGGGACAATGCTGACAATGTGAATTCCTTGTGTGTCTACCCCTCACACGCTCTTTCCTCACAAGCACAGTAGCATAGTTGGCTGGCGTTTGAGCTGGCTCCATGTTTCACTCTGGGGGAAAATATGCGATATGCAAAACCAATTTGTCATTGGGAGTCAATAATTGGTATCAGGTGCATTACTTAGCATCCTGTCACGGGTTTGACATGTCACCTGATAGATAACTCTCTGCCTTTCATGACATTGAAAGTAACTTGTTCCCTATCACATACGCACACATGGCCCGTGGTCCTTTGTTACTGACTGCGTGCCCAATATCTGTGCATTTCATAGGTGGTAAAGCAGAGCACTCCCTTCCCTACATCTTCCCTGTGCTGTCATATTTCTGATCCCGAAATGGTGGTGCATCGGATGGACCCATCCGTTTGGATTAGGCGTGGTGAAAGGGAGAGGGCAGGAGATCCCGGGGAGGCCTGTGCTTGAGGAAAGGGAAAATGAAAGCAGCCACGTGAAATTCTTCCTCTCTCCAGATTTTTGCTCATTTTCCACCACTTTCTATTGCATTGATCTGGTGGCAAGGAGCTCCACTGATTTCAGAGGAGCTACATACAGAAAGAGGTGTTAGCCACTATATGCAAGGTAGCAGAATCTGGCCATATATAATTAATACAAATATGTGCATAATTTAAGCTGCCCCAGGAAAGCCTTAAATTACATGATAACCATGCAGACACTGGCCTAGGAAGGAAAACATGGGGAGTCTCTATTAGTGAAATTAATTATATGTAATATTGTCTTCAATAACCATGTGGGAATGATTAAGTAATCAGTCAAATAAAAGATTTAATAACAAATTCCCTATCAATTATACAAGAACACCCAGTAAAAATTAAGTAAAAATGATTTTCAACGCATTAATATTAACATTAACAGTACTGAAAATATTATAACATAATTAAGTGTAATTTCTTGTAGCAAAACATACTCATAATAGCAAAATAAACAAGCCCCTGAATAGTATTTCCTGAGGAAACTCAGCAGCTCGAGACGTGCCACGGCGGTCGGGGCGTCCGGGGGAGGCTGGCTGAGGCGCGCGCCCGCCAAGCGTGGGAAATGGGGCTGGGGTGGTGGCGGGTGGCAGGCACGTGCTGGTCAAGGCTGCATCCAGGCAGCAAAAGAGGAGGAAAACCAGCACAGCAGGTCTGCCAAACCAGGGCTGAAACACACTGGAGGTCTGGAAGAACTTTGGTCACAACTACAGCTACGCCGAACACCAGTTCAGTGTTTCTGATCCAGCCATTTCTGGAGGGTTTTCTGGGTCTACATGTACCTTGTTTCTTTTACTCCTCTTATTATTGGACTGATAAATTTCACTCTATCCTTACTGTCACCCTCTGTGCCACTAGGGATCAGAACTATCTCATCTATTGCAGCTTTCTAAGAGTTAGATACCTATTTGAGGCTCTACATCCAGGATATTTCCATAGATGGAGAGAAGGAGATATTTGAGCCACCTCTTCTATGATGATATTAATTGTTCTGTGGAGGTATCTACTTCTCTTTATGTTTTAGATGAGTAACTTTGGTTAGAAATCTAAATTTTTTACTTGGCTGAAGGTCAAGGTGAAAATACACATCTGACAGAGTGGTCCAGAGCTCACTGAAGTCAATGAGAATATTTCCATTAACTTTAGTGGGTTTTAAACACAGTTACACTGCAATTTCCTAAAGGTAAAATGCTCTGGTTGCACTGTAGGAATAGCTGTTGTGGGCTGTATTAATAATCCGCCTGGTCCAATATCCTGTCTCACTGGCTAATAGCTGGTGCATAAGGATGGAGCTAGGAACGGGGCGACATGTAGTGAGACCTTCGTTGTCTATTTTCCCACCTCCAGCAATCTGCATCTCGGGGACTTCCCCAGCCAGAGGTTGTATTTAACAGCCTGTGAAGGACACAAATTGTCCAAAAGCAATGAAAAAGAAAGAGATCAGCCAGAGTTTTATGTTTATCCTAACCTGCATCTTTTTATTTTTGTTTATTATTCCGGTGGAAACAATAAAGTAGCAGGATTTGATCTAAGCACTCCTATGCAGCTAAGAACGGGCAATATTTTCTGAGGTCCTTTACAATAAGATCCTGTTGAACTAATTAATAGGTGTTGAAAGGGTTAGATTTTATTCCTAGATAACTGTAGAGGTAGAATTTGTCGAAACATTTCAGGGTGAAAGACTTAACCTTTCAAATGAGGAGAGATTTTTTTTTGTTTGTTTTTTATTTTTGAGTGTGTTTGGTAGAGGCAAAGAAAGAAAATAATCAAGAAAATCCTCCTTGGTACATTTGAACAGTTTTACAACAAATCTATAATAGTACTTTCTGTTTTTCTCATAAAACCACATTTTTCATTTTTGATTAGATGTAGTAGGGTACAACAATATGAAATAAGGAAGAGTAGTGAATGTGTTTTTCTGTAGTAACCACGCTCTTGTTCCTGCACCACAGCCTGGATACTTTTTTTTTTTTTTTCTCTTAAAACCAAACAGAAAATTCTTTACACCCCTCTCACAGTGATTGCTAAATGGAAAGGAATTGACATGTACTTGGACTTGCAAAATTTTATTTATATGCACTATTTTACAGGCAGCAGCTCAAGGGATAATTGTACTTCTGAGTAATAGCTAATTAGTAAATATTCTTGAGTTATGTATGTGTTTTACTAAGTTGCTTTGAGGTCTTGAATCTGGAGAGTGCTGTAATATTTTCAGCAAGGGTATATAGTTAAAATATGGGGAGATTCTTTTTCTTTTTATCAAAATCTGAGAAATAACCTGCCAAACCAATCTTTCTCTCCCAGGAGTCTCGCAGAAGGCCTGGATGTTAATTGCATTTAACCTAAAACAGCCGAGCATTTTTTTTTTCTTTATACAATAACTAATATGTAAACTACTGTTGCACTTTGAAATTACTTTCACTTAAATTCTATTATTGAAGCTCCACAGTGGAATATATCCAGGGTCCATTTCATTAAAAAAGACTAATTATGCTGGAAGTGTGCAATGTACACGCCAGTCTTCTGGTATGACTGAGAAATGAGCATCCAAGGGATGCAACATGCTCGCTTGTCCTGGCATTCCTCAGAAAGGTTTGTGTGAGGATGCAGCTGAGGCCAGAAATGAAATTCTGACTGGTAATGAAAGAACACTTCTTTTTTCCCCATAATGTCGGGAATTTTCATGGACTGGCTGACGGCTAAGGCAGTGGAAATACCTTCCTTATCATCCCCACTGATAAAAAACCAAGGAAGGGAAAGGCAACACTGCAACACCAGATCAAAGCATGGCTCACACTTCCACTGCATGGCATTCTAATATTCTTTATATTTATTTATACAGACACCCCAAAAATGCCATAAATTTTGTGCTGGAAACTCACAATAAAAATAGACCTTGTGTAACAAAAACACAAACTGGTAAGATGACTGTAGGGTTTTGGTTGTAGGATAACAAATGTTTGATATCCCTGTGAAGGTTTCCTCAAATTTTGGTGCAGCCACCAGCCCCAACACCAGCACCCAGGAGTGGCAGTACTGGGAGGCAGTGCTGCGCAAGGAGGAGGGCTTGCTTGGGGTTTTGTTGGCAGATGTCCAAAACCTCTCATTTCTGAAACCCGATACGGGATTTTCAGAGCCTGCTGGGGCATCGGGCACTGGGGAGGGGGCTGTGCCGTGTCCTGTGGGAGGTGTGAGCTGGCACAGAGGGGTAGGGGTTGTTTTGTCTGCCTGAAATCTTACCCCTTTTGGAGGAGCTGCCCTGCTCGCAGGCGTTTCCCCCAGCTCTTTGGAAACAACTTGTTTAATTAGTTGTGGGACGGATCAGGTCTTACCAATGCTGAGCTGCTTGCCCTTGTCAGGGTGAAATGCACCAGCGGTGCTGAGCAGGAACCTCTTCAATCTGCTCAGGGTTGTAACAGCTTTTGTTTGTTACTCATTCTGCTAATGTCTTTGATGGAGCATAAAAGGACATAATATGGCATGTCTAAAAGTTTGCTTGTTGATTTTGGACCATGTTATTAACTCTCCTGACAACTGGGGGACCGATCCTTGGCCAAGATTTTGCCAAGGATGTTTTCTATCTGGAGGGAAGCAGCCCTACCTATGCAAAACATATTCAGGCACATGGGAAATCTCCCTAGTTTACATGTACAAATTCAATCAACCTCCCTTTCTGTGCTGGGAAGGCTGGAGCTGGTGGTGTGGTTTTATTTTGGGGTTATATGTTCCTTGAAGGGCTCCTTGCAAACCTGGCTGGGAAAGAGGAAGAGCAGGGCTGAAGATGCCAAAATCAGAAATACAAGGTCCACAGGTGTCAGGGCTTGAAGCTGCATCCTGGCTGGCTCTCCGTGCCACCCTCTTGCTGCCAGAAGTCACCATTGCACTGACAGCAATGCTCAATTCATACCACCTTACACATTTATGCATCCATGCATTTGGCACAAAAGCAATTTCACTTCCACACCAGCCCCCACCCCCAAATTGGGACAGAGAAGAATAAATACTTAGCACAATGAAGTAGCCCATGAAATGAACACATAGTCAGTCCACTCCCCGAATAAAGTCCATTAAAACATTGCAAAAACATTGAAGTTCATAACATGATGGTTTGTATTTCATTAGTAAGGTGTTCCTGCCAAAAATGTAGGACCTTTATAACTTGTTGGCACTGAAAGAACAACTGACCTTGTGCTGTACCGTAATAACTTCTTATTCTATAATCCATCTTCTCTAAACAGTTTTGTTTTGCCCTGGATATATGAAGCCAGGGAGTTTTGGGGAGGAACTTTCCCTCTGGCCCTTACAGCAGCTGCAGCCCCCGTAGCCAGTTGGTGCTGCATGGGGGTGTGGGATGCTGCTGTCCAGGAGGGTACAAAAATGGGGCACAAACGAAAGAAACTCAGCCTGGAGTGACGGAGCTTGGGAAGAGACAGAACCCCCCCCAAGGACAGTTTGTAAGATGCGAAGGGTTTTGGCTCCGTGCTAGGAGGCTGGGAAGGGTGCTTGTTGTCACGGGTGGAGGAGAGGCAAGGCATCCTTCAGGCAGGAGTAAGAGGACCTCAGAAAAGATGAAATTTCTGTTCACACCTCCTAATGTTTCTATGAAAATTATATAGGCTAAACTCCACTTGTAGTACAGGGTAAATTTGCTTCAAAGAGATTAATGGGGCAGGGAGAATTTTTTTGTTCTGTACAAGAACAAGGTTTAGATGAATCCATGTCCTGCATATTACTGAAATAATAATAATAACAACAATAATAATAATAGTAATAATAATAATAATAAATTGTTTGCTAGTGTGAAGACAGAGGAATATGAGATTTACAACTCTTCAAGCCTCCATCTCTTTGCCAAGGGAAGTAAAGCAGCAATTCCTGTTGAATTGTCTCGGTAAAAATAGCCATCTTGCTTAGTAAAGAAATAGAACACAAAATTATCAGTGGACCCTACTTTCTAAAATGTTTGTCTGGTGAATAGTATGGTGGGATACAGCATTCAACTGAGAGCCATCAACAGTGTGAAGGATGCCTCAGTATATTCTGCACGCTCTCAGCATTATCTAAATAATCTGAATGTCCTGATCCATTGATTTGTGCATTATGCTCATAAAGACATTACATTTGAACTTGATATGAAATAAAAGGATTTGGTCAGTCAATAAGCTTCAAGAAAGCCCTTCAAAGATTTTATAAAGGGGTCGCTGACCTGTACACTGAGATGGGACCTCTGCTGTCCAGGGAGAGACCTCTCCGCACTTGGTCTGTGAACCTGCCCTCTGCCTCTCTCCCAAAGCACCACACAAAGCAATAACTTATTACAAGTCAGAGTTTTCAATTGTGCATACAACGAAAAAAAACATCAAAACAATGCAGCTGATAATAATCCCCTTTAGAGAGGAGATTATGTTTTATTGTTTCTTTTACCAGGTGTACAGTGCTCAATATTTAAAGTGATTGTGCTGAATGTACAGGCTTAGCAGGCTGCTCTTTGCCTCTTTCACACACTTAGCAAGCAAGGAGCCCATTCTGGTGCTGCATTTCTGAGGAATTTATCTTTCTTCAAAAATGAACATAGATTTGAAATACCTTTATCTCAAGCGGAGACAGCAAATGACAAATATTTTTGACAAACAAAAAATTGCTGGCCTTTACAAACAATTCCCTTGGTAGCTTTGGTCACACAAAGGTTTGGGGGGGATTATTTCTGAACAGGACCTCCTCCTTAGGAGATGTTACCCCAAACTGAGTCAGAAATATTACTGATCTGACCAAAACCCGGCTCAGAAGAGCCAGTACCCAGCCCCAGGTTTGGCACTGTGGCATCCAGCCTCAGTGGGACTGAAATACAGGTCAAAAGTCGGCAGTCTGAGTCTTTGTTGTTTAAACAAGTTCCATTTGTGAGATTTTGCTAGGTCAGACTGGTGGAAAGCTTGATCCTGCTCTGGGGTTAACAAAAACATTATCCCATAGATGTAACACCACAATATTCTCTTATTCAAGCATGTGCAGCCCCTGTCCTGCGCTGACTCATGTGCTGGTAGCATCCGGCAGCGCAACGCCTGTGCACGGCTGGAATTTGGGGCACCGCCGAGACAAAGGAGTTTGTTTGTAATCAGAATTCCCTTCATGAAGACTGTGATTTATAGACATTTCTAAAAGCAGAAGTACTCTGTGCCATTATTTAAAAGGCTAGACTTCTTGGAGTTATTTATAAATACCAATACAACAGAAACAGTTTCTAACTTCAGGCAGAAAGACACTATTCATCATGTAATTCAGTAGGAAAATAACAGGTCTGTCGGAAGTGGCAGCAAAAGGATAGCATGCCGATGCAGAATCTCATCTCGATAAAACAAGTGGCATTTTCCTTTTTTGAAATCAAATTGCAAAATGTAAAATAAGTGGATATAAACAGCCAATCGTCCCAACACCATTTTTTTTCCTGGTCAAACCATGCAAAAAAACCCCCTAAAACTCACAATGGAGCAACTTCCATTTTAGATCAGTTTCTCCTCCTCTCGCATGGTCTATTTATTTTTATTGGTTTGTTTCTCATTAAATCCTTCAATTACTCTGCAGTGTAAAATGGTGAAATTATTGGCATGTGCCACTTTCATCATGTATTTGAGTTTGCTTATTACACTTGCAGAAAATGCTTGAATGGTATTAGGCTCTGCTGTGGATTGAGACAGAGTTAATAAATATTATTTGGTGTTTTTTCCCTGAGAAGCACTGCTTTTCTTGATTGTTTTTTACAGTTGGATTGGGAATATTGATTTATTCACCACTGTTACAATAATTGTATACAAGGAACAAAAAATGCAGAGGTAACATTTCATCAGCTCAAACAGATTAATTAGTTGTAGTAGATTAGGCACAGTGTTACACAGAAAGATTTGCATTTAGAGGAAGAAAAAGTTTTTTTTTTTTTTTTTTTTAATCTTAAAAAAGGCAAGAGAATTTAATAGAGATGTGATACACTGAGCTGCTTGGCTTATTATTCAATCAGTGTTTCCAAATGAGTATTAAAGGGCAACTTTAAATATTAACTCTTCTTTCTAAAATAAAAGTACAGTGTAGTTGTTGAATACATGGTATGGGGAAATCCCTGTTTACAGTATTTGTATAAGAAAAGTTAACTCCGTTTTGCATCTTAAATTTAAAACTGAAGCCAAATTATAAGGCAGTGTATTGCAGAAGCAAACACAAGTAAAAATCTGAATTTGCTATCATTTATCAGGGCAGCATGGAAGCAAAGACATTGTTTGTATTTTTCTCTTTGTGCGCAGAATTAAGCAGAAGCCTTACCTCTCTGAAGAGGTAAATACTACTATCTTTTGTGCGAGGTTAGCTTCGCCGTGGTACTGAAAATTATTCATTAAAGGTTATGAGGCATTAACAAGAGTTTAAGAAGTGTCCTGGTTGTTCCCTATTTGACCCCTTCCTGCAGGGAATTGAAATTTCCCAGTGCTCTGGACCACTGACACCATGAGGGTAATTAAGCAATTTTCCCCAAGGTTTCAAGTTTTAACATCTTTCAGTATTGAAATAAAGAAGAAAAACATTTTTTATCACTCTCACATTCTATAGAAATCTACAGAGAGCTACACAATGGGCCTTGCCTGACATGCTGATTTTCTTTTTAAACCATCTGTTAAATCATCCTGGCTTGCAACATATTAGACATTATAAATGCCCCTAATTTTTCAAAGCAGTGCACAAGGATTCAGCTGCTTGACTTTCAGTTTATACCGCGCTATCCCACCCCAGCCATTGAGAGACATTAAACATACAGAGCCAGTTTCACAGCTCGGCTAATGCCGCTTTTTTGTCAGCCTGGCAATGCAGAGCATCTTTCAATCTGGCTTAAAGGGCCACTGGAGGCATCCACCACCGCCGCAGCATCCTTGAGCGGCACCGAGCTGCCACAGCCCCCCCAGAACATCCTCACAGTGCTGGTGCCCACACAGCCCCCACCTGCCTTGACCCCATGTCCCATCCTGTCCTCCTGTTGCTCTCCAGGGAGCAGGGCAGCGAGTGCGAGCTCCTGCCTTTCTCCAGCACCCTGGGGTACGTTCATCCTGCTCTGGGAGGAGAACCAAAATCTGTGAAATTGTGCTTGCAGCCAGTGCCTGGCAGGGGATGCCAGATCTGGCCCCCGGGACCGATGCTGGGGCTGGGTGAGAGCTGTCCCACGGGGCTGTGTGCCTCACACTGGGGTTTTGCAAAATCCGTGGTGCGGGAAGGATGCTTGGGGCACCACGTGGCCCATGCCGCTGGGAGCAGGAACACGGTGCAAACCCCTTCCCGCTCCATTACATTTATCTTCTGACTCCTGGTGGCTTTTTTTTCCCAATAAATTCATCCGTCATGTGAATTATAATTTGGTGATTTGCTACTGTGCGTGCCGCCCAGGGAAGATAAGGGCTGCCCACCCCGAGCCGTCCTCCCAGCCAGCAGGTACAGCTTCCTAACGCCTAATGCTGAGAAGTGCTGCAGCTTCGGATCACAAATTAGGGGCCTTGTCAATACTGGGAAACATTAAAAAAAAAAAAAAAAAAAAGGTCAAGGAAGGTTAGGCTTTAGACGTAAAAACACTGGCAGTGTTCCCCTTAATCCAGACTGTTTTTCAGAATGGAAATATGGAACGTCGTTATGGAACCGTGCATGCTGATTTCTCTGCAACATTCCCTCCAGAATCCCAAGGAGGAATTGATAAAATGATTTCTCTTCAGCTGGGGAAGAGATGACACCCGGCGCTGGGGCCTGGCGAGACCCCGGCAGGCCCTGGGCTGCTCGGGGAAATCTCCTGGTGGCCGCAGCCCCGTGGCAGTGGCACCAGCACCGTGCTGCTGCAAATGTGGAAAGCGGGGCACACAAGGAGTTTGAAAGACTTCCTGACCACATGCCAGGTATTTCAATGAATGGACTTTTATTGCTATCCAAGGGCCAGCCTGGCAAGTGAATGACAAAATGTGGTCATGTTTGCTCTGGCTTCTGCTACAGCAACTGACTTCCTTTTTTTTGGTCCTGATTTGTAGCCCTATGTGTTGGGCCTGGGGCTCCCAGGCATTTTGTGAACAGGGACAAGAAGGTGTTTTGGGAAACTGCAGCGAAGGAAATGAGTTATAATCATCTCTTCCCCCTCCACATGATGGATTTGCAAACTTTTGCTTAAAGTTTCTTGCATCCTGCTGTATTTATCCTTCAGATATCTCTTTCTACTGGACAAGCAACAAAATATTCCAGCTGCTATGAAAGATAATCATTAAAGTGATCTAACTCCAAAGATCAATAACATCTCTGCAGGATCCTTCTAGGGTTTCTCTGACATCTGCTGTCTTATTAAAAATCATATTAAAAGACCCTCTTCAGGTCTTTTTATGGAGCAATATATATTGAACATTTGTTAATCTGAACAATTCTTGATGAAATAACTGCATAATAAAAAAAGGGTTAATATATGCTTACATATATTTAGGCAGATAACGTCAATATCACATTATAGCAACTAGGAAGTGATGCATACTTCAGAAAAGAGATACACTCACATTTATGCAAAAAATGTTCATATTTTTTCATATTTATATATTTAATTATATTTACATTAGTATTTTTATTTTTTTGACCAAAACAGCAGCAATCTGGTGTTAGGAAAGAGCATTCTTTGTGGCTATTCCCTACCCAATCCACACTGGGATCTTCTGGGCTCTTAGGCGCATTTGGAAATACAGCTGAGGACATGAGACAGAATACTGGACAGAAAATTTCCCTCATTCACAGCAATTCTTGCACTCCTGTATCAAATTTCCTTATCAGAAATTTTAAGTCATTCAAACCCTTGTTCTGGTGAGTAGCACAATGAAATACTCTTCTCGTGTAACTCCAGTGCCGATGGCTAGAGGCACCCTAAATTTTGTGACAATAACCAGGCACTGATTCTCCAGCCATTTGAAAGGGACACAGCAGTTTGAAGGCCGAGATCCTGAAATACAGCCATGAAGTTCTCTTCTTTAGGGAATTAAACTGGACAGTGATGGTATTTTGAATTGCTTTTGTTTCCTGTAATGAAGAAAGGTTGCTGCACGTCTCAGGTCTGTTAGTGCTTGTCTTCTTGGATAAACTGCTGCAGACTGGGGCAGGTGGTTGACCCATGAGCAATTAGCTTAATTGGGATGTTTTCTGATTAAAAGATATATTAATGAAAGATCAGGATGAGGAAAGGTAGGTGAGGTAAAAAATGCAGGGAGAGCCAAATCCTGCATCAAGAGTTGTCTTTGCTTGGAGATAACACCCATGGCAGAACAACTTCTACTGGAATAGTATTCCACTGGTAGTGGAATAGGACACTGCTAGAAAATGGTTAAAATACAAATATGCTCAGGAAAAAAGAGACTGTGGCTCTGAAATACTCAGTGAGCAGATTTGCTTCAGAAATCAATGACATTTTTACCTAATCACTTTTCAAACAAGAAACTACATTTTCGATTAAATCTTGTGCGTGGACACAAGACTCCAGCTGCTTTTCAAGCTAATCAAGTGTTACACTTAAGACACAGGAAAATATTGTATTTCATTTCTACATCTTCTTTGTTCGTGACAAAGCTATAAAATTTCTGCTTTTTCAGCCTTACCACTCTTGCAGCCTTTGGATCTCTGTGCACCTGTGAAGGTGTTTACTCAGCTATGAACACAATTATGACATGCAATAACAGTTGCCTTTCAAATAAGCGTCTGGAAAACCAGAGGTAGTATTGGTTCAGACAGTGGCAGAATTTTGAAAGATTGTTAATGATAAGAACTCTAATTTCTTCCACTGTTCAAGACTTTATGTATTTTTTAAACAATTTTTTTAAGCAATTAAATTATTTTAAATTATTAAAATTGTTTCCTTCCTGCAAATCCACACAATGACTGATATATCATGTATAAGGTTTGTTAATAACAATATTCAATATTCCCTGAATGTTCACAGAATCGTTCTGATGGATTTTAGGTACTTTCAGTCGCATGTCAGTAGTGTTTTTGAGCAGATGCCTGGCTATAATTCAGTGGGCAGGGCTTCCTTCCCGCTCAGGCTGTGCCACCATGAGGACACCGTCCTGGAGAGAGGCAGAGATGGGCTCTGCTCTGGGAGCCCCGTGGGGAGAGGCACCTCTCCGCACCCACTGAATGGGAATTTCATCCCCTCGAGGAAGCCCACGTACTAAACGTGAGCCTTAGAGGGTGGGCTCGGAGGGGTGCCAGCCGCCTACCTGGGGAATCATTCCTCATTGATGCCATTTCCTCTGACTGGGAAAAAAAAAAAAAAAAGAAAAAAAATCAAGCATTGCTGGCAAGAGGCAGATGTTTGTCTGAAAGAAAATTGAGCCAGGGTCTGTAGTAACGCTGTAAGTATATGATTTTTTTTTTTTCCCCAGTTTTTGTTGTTGTTGGTTTATATCCAGAGATTGGCTAAGAAGAGGAAAGGGAAAAATGGGCATAAATCCTGCAAAGTGGGAAAAAGATTTCTCCAAGGAAACACAGAAGATGCCCTCCAAACCCATCCCCTCTCCCAGGATCATATATGCAGCAATTCAAGGAAATCTCTTGGCTGTCCACTGGAACAGCTGCAGAAGTGCATCTCCGACTGAGGTCCTGGTAAAGAGGCAGAGAGGCTGCTTGGAGGGTGGGCAACGTCATGCAGCCTCTGGTGCCTGCTAGCCTCCACGAGGGGCATGGGCAGACGGCGGTGACAGCAGGTTGTCACCTGCCCGAAGGGTCCGGGCTCGGCTGGAAAGATGCTGCAGCAGGGCACGTGGCGGTGAGCAGCGAGCATGTGAGGTCATGGCTGAATGCCGTGGAATTCCATAGGAAAAAAAACACCACCACCGACAACAAAAAAGCAACCAATAAACAAAGAGACAAGCCCCCCAAATTTCCAAAGAATTAAAAGGAGAAGTGGAACAGACAGTGGTTCGCAAAGCGGCTGTGAAGAGGATTTAAAAATACAGGCAGGAGTTTTGCCCAGCTGTGCAGGATAAAACTGTAAGTTCAGCAGAACAGAGCAAAGCTGGTATGGAATAGTTTTAAATGTCTTTTCCCTCATAACTAGATTATTCAGTACAATGTCATTTGCTGCCACTGACATTTTCTTTAAAGTCATAAAGGCCTACATAGTAATAAAAGGGCTCAGAATAAAATTAGGAATATCATGTATAAATTATCTTTAACCTTAGCTTCATTTGGACTGTGACTTTTTAGACCTGATCAATTTTCATGAAACTATCCACATAAAACTGTGAAAAAATATTTGATCCTTGGCTCTCATAAAGCTCCTGTAACAAGCCTGGTACTTTCTTGATACTTAATAGTGCTGTTGGTGTCTGTCTCTCTGGGCAATTCTATAAAACCAGGGATAACATCTGAGATTTAATGCAATTTCTCAGAGAACTGTTATGGAAAACATCTACCCAGATATGTGCATTTTACGTTGTTTGTGAGCAGAGCACATTTGCCAACTTTTCTGCTCAGACTGAAAAAATGCTCAAATAACTTCAGGTGTGTTGTTCTCCTCCTCATTTCTGACATATAAGTTCTGCTGAGACTTTTAAGGTTAACTTTTCAATGAAGTCCCTCTGACAGTAATGGACTTGTGGTAGGGAAAGGCAGCTCCTAGCATGTTTTGCAAATGGAAATGGACATTGGATCATGCAGCATGCCTGATATTTTAACAACAACAACAACAAAATTTATATCTGCATTATATGGCTCTGCATAGCCTTTAAAAACCTTTTCTAAATGATCCCACATAATGCAGAGGAACCTGCAGAAGAGGCGGAGGCAGCTTTGAACCATGGGGCGATATTTGCTCTCTGCCTTATGGAGAATTAGTGGACAAAATATCCCATCAGCCAAAATTTAGTGCCCAGTGGTAGTGGGTGAGGAGGTTAATCATGGCCCAAGGAAGCATCAAAATGCCCTCGTGTTCTGCATTAATGTCCTCCTGAGCTCCAGTGCTTTGTGCTGTCCTGTTGTCCCCCTAATACCACTTGCTGTGTTTGGTTCAGCTTTTTAATAAGAATTAATTAAGAGCTGGATGGTAAAGTGTCCAGGTTAACCTTTTTTCATGCATCATATTTATGTAGTAATAAAATCCTGAGTTGTATATTTGGAGAGCCTGACAGCAGGATAAAAGCTACATGCTAAGAACTGTTGTTTGTTTCATGGAAAAGAGACTTCTGACAGACAGGAGGAAAGGCACATAAAAGAAGTTAATTTCATATATTTGTAGTTAAAAAATGACAATTGTGTTTTTAAGTCTAAGTCAATGAGGTCCTGTTGCATATCCCCATTCAGGGCCAGGCATGGTGTTGTGGTTTTAGGACAGACCTAAGAGAGGGCAATCTCTTCAGCATGTTTTTAGGACATGTTTTTCTCTTCAGCACAATTTTAGGACAGACCTAAGAGAGGGCAATCTCTTCAGCATGATTCAGCTGTCCTGTACAGTTGTGGGCAAAGCCTTTAATCTTGCTGTGCTTCATTCTTGCAGCCCTGAAACAGGAGCAGCATGGCTCTGCCTCAACGCTTAGTGCGGCCATCTCCATTAGTCATGGGAAAATGCTCCGGTTTTGTGGAGGTGGGGGCTCACAAGGCTATAGGAAAAATGGGGCAAAGTGGTAAAATGAGACTTTCTTTTACAAGTGAGAGTCAGAAATACTTGATTTGTCTTATACGGCTGGGTGAAAGGACAGATGGATGGACAGAAGGGAAGCTTTAGTTTGCAAGTCATGGCTAAAGTCTTCACCTGTACAGGATGGGGTCAGCTCTGCATATTGCAACTACATCATGCTATAAATTGGCTTACTTTACTTGTACACTGTCTAGGATGAACGCAGGCTCCTACCTGGACATAAAATGCTCTTTTCCTCGTCAGTCATTAGGTAACTTCATTTTCTGCCTGTTACAGAAATGCCGGGCTTTCTGCCCACTGCTAATTGGCAAAGAGCAAAACTGCTCTGCAATGATGGATCTGTCTTCCTGTGGGCTGAAGCAAACTCATTCCATCATCAGATTAAGCTCAATCTAAAGATGGGGTTTTCCCTTATAGTTTGGAGCCCCCTAAATCATTGATACATTTGCATAGCAGTCCTCGAATGTAGATACATGAGTACACCACGATGAAGTGTGCGAACATATGTTTACATTGCTGATAGCCTTGAACTATAAGTTCTGCTGCATATTAATGGCATACTTAAGCATGGTAATTTAGCAAGCATGAGTCATTTATCTAATAAAATGTTAATTACTAGTTACTAGGTATATTTATTTACAAATTGCTATGGAAGTTACAATGGAAATTTCATGCTCTGGCCTTTCTTCAAGGAAAAGTTCTCCACCTCTCTTTTTAATGAGATCTTTTCCATGAAATAGACTTTGAAAATTATATGAAGTTGGATCTGCTCTGTCATATGCTGTTTCACACAAGTTTATACAAGAGTTAGCTATGTTCTAGCTGCTCTGCTGCTCGAACACAGTGTGAGAACCTCTGAAAGATAAAAGCCCTCCCAAAGGATCTGATCATTCAAAACAAGTTTGGAAATCTCATATGGAAATTTTAAGAGGTAGTTTACAGTCCCTAATTGCTTTTTTTCTTCTATGCAATGGCCCTGGGTAATGGGAATTAGACACCTAACTTCCTAAAGGGCTTTACAGGATCTACTGCAGTTTTATGGTATAAGGAGGTCAGAATTAATGGCTTAGACCCCCAAGGGCTGCACACCCAGTGCTGCTGGAAATCCTGCTCAGGGAGGCTTTGCTGGGGCAGGGATTTGGAGACAGGCAGGAGGTGTGAAAGGGGAGGTGAGCAGGAACTGTAGCTCTGCAACTTTACATACCTTAGGCCAGCTTTCCCCTACGGTAATGCTTTTCTAGCTCTGAGGTGCTGCAGGGTTGGGGATTTTGGATTGCATTTTCCAGTTTCCACAGACCTTTCAAATTTATGGCACAAGGTTCCCATGCACTCTCTATCTTGGCAAGTGGAGGGGCCCTTGTAGTAGCAAATTGTTTAGGCTTCCCAGCTGAAAATGATCCACTGTCCAAAAGAAGTCTTCCAATTCTGGGGAAATACATCATGAAGAATCATGAGCATCTCTAAACATGGCAATGCAGATGCACATTTTTAAGGAAACCCTGCATCAAAGTAGAAAAATTATTGCAGCAGAATGAAATTTTTCATGTTTTATAGCATTGGTCCAACAGCATTATAACTTTACCCTCTCCAGACTTCAAATTCCTATTTTTATAAAATGTTGATGCAATTTTAGGTTTCTATAGGACATGGGTTGGCAGTTGCTAACCATTATGGCTAAACTACTCTATGCATTTTGCAGTCATATTTATAGAGATTTAACTTGCAAAATGTTCAGCACTTAAACAATCTCACTGGCTGTGTAATAAGATGTTTCAGCCCAGTGAAATATTGCCTTGGCAAGTCTAACACTTTTTATTATGACCCTTCTTATTGCTGGCATTGTGTTGCTCAAAGTAGAACTGCAGGAGTAGATGAAGCTGTTTCCAGCAATGTAATATTGGGTCAGGTGTGATTTTTTATTTATTTATTTTTATTTATTTTTATTTTTTTGCTTTGGTGCTGGTGTCACCTTTAGCAAACGTACTGTGCCTCTTAACGTGCACCCAGGGTCCTGTGAAAATGCTGTGAGAAAGTGCTTATCCGTGGTAGTTTGGATGCAGTGCAACGTGGTAGCGCGAGCCAAGCACTGTCCCATTTTGTGCATCTGAGTCCTTGCATGCTCTCAGGTGGGACATTGGCATGATTCCTGTGTGTACTTTGAAAATAAGAATGCTCACCCAGAGGTTTGGGTGCAGGGCATAGTTTGGAGTGTGCTTATAGCAGCCATGCACTTTGCAAACTCTTCCTAGTAGCAAAGAGAAATGGACAGAAAAAAAGGTATCTGGAGGCAGTGAAAATTATACACAAATACATGAGCCTGGCCAGCAAAGCTTATGATGTTCAAAAAGGATAAGCCTGTTGAATTTCATAAGTTGTCTCTGTTCAGAGTAAATTTTTTATATATGCACATACATATATGGCATATAGAATTTTTGGGATGGGAAAGAGTTGTGCTTTAACCAAGGCAATTATTTTTATTTGGTCTTGTTCCTTGGATATCAAGGGAAGAACTGTGCTCTGAGAAAATGCATAGTTTGCATTGAAAATCTTCCCACACATCCCATATTCTGGCTTTTTGCTCCCTGCCTGTTGTATACCAGATATACTGTGATCTTTTTACCCTTAAAAAAAAAAAGGCAAAAAAACAAACGATGCGGGAGCCTAGGCCTCCACATTTTCCTTTAGCACAGACAGGGCTTCAGAAATTAGAGTGTCCTCACTGGGCTTCAGATACAGTAGAGGGTAAAAGATTTCAAAGGCAGCTTTAATGAAAGAGAAATACTGAAAGAAAGAACACAGAGAGCAGTGACACTATAGTTCTGCTAAATTTTACATTTAAACTAAGGGGCTAATCATAATTTATTCTGTCAAAGAAATGACCTATAAGTAAAGAAGACAAAATTTGGCTTGATGATTAAAGACTTTAAGAAATATTCTCTATAGTTATGTCAGTACTGCATGATACTCTATACGTAATCTAAAGCAGTGCTTGAGATTTCTTCTAATTATATTTGGAGCCCGGACCATAGCTTCCTTGGGGAAATGTATGGTGTGTTGCAGTGATGTGGCAGCTTCTCTGCATGGCCACTTCTGATGGCGGGTCTGAGATAAAGTGCTTTCTTTTTAAATACTTTCAGATCTGGGGAGTGGTGAGGGATGCGTGGGCTGTGTGAGGTTGGTTTTCTGAAGAGGTGACTAGCAAAAATGCACAAAACTGTGTTGGTGGAGGAAGAGGAGGCTGGTTTCAGCAGGTGCTTTCTTTGCATCACTCCAAAAGTCATTGCTTGAAAGAGTATGAGTTTTTTATTATTTTTTTAATTATTTTTGTATTTACAGTTCTGCTTGTACAGAGATAAATATGTGTGGGGTCCTAGGGCAATAGAAAGCTGAAATTCTTAAAGTATAGTGGTTCCACGTAAATGTGGACAAACCATCATGGATCATGCTGTATGGAGATGTTAGCACTGAACAACGGTGTCCTCGAAGGAAGAGGCTGTTTTTAAAGCGGTTGGAGCTATATAAACTGACATGATGTTCAGGCGCTTGTAAGGCTTTCCAGAAGTTGGAGAATATCCTGACTAGGGAAAGATGAAATGGAGAAGGTGACCTCCCTGATCTGCATAGCAGCTCCCTCTTGTGCAATGCCAAGTACATTTGCCACTTATATGCCCAAAACCAAGAAATAAGAAAGACTGTTGGTGGTGGAGAAATTTGGTTCAAATTAGAAAGTGATTGTGAAAAGATAAAACAAAGCTGAGTCTTAAATTAGTGCTTGTGTGAAAAGATGAAGGCCACTCTTGCTGAAAAGAAATAAACTTATATTATTACATTAAAAGATTAAAATCACTCAGAGGTGCTGCCCAGTAAGATTCATTCAAATTCACTAAGCAATATCAGATTAATTTTTTCTCTGTTAATTGAAAGAGAAATGTGGATTATTTTGCTTTTTCCTTGAATAAAACTAGTAAAAGAGAATCATTTTGGTCAGTAGATGTTCTTTCAGGAGGGATTATATTTCTATAGGGACTACATTTAGTTTATTATCTTTGTACAGAGGATAAGAATAAAAATAAATGTATTGCAAGTATGTGACCATTCTGAAGGCTTAAAAATAAGCAACAAATAAAAACCAAACCCACAAACATTGGGAGTAGTGGTGTTTTTTTTTTTTGTTTTTGTTTTTGTTTCCAAACAAATTCATGTCACTAGTTTCAATTCAGAGTGGCATATTTGTCCCTTATGCGACATGAGAACTAACCTACAGGTACTTTTTACTCAAGTTACCAGGCTGCTCCAGCTGATGTCCATAAAAGAGGATGAGGATGTGAAGGCTCGGCAGACTGCATGCAACTGAAAAGCTTTTTAATAGGAGCAGGTGGGACTCCAGGAGACCTTGCACTAGAGGTCTCCTACACAGAGTTTAAAATATTATTAATAATTATTTCATGTTCTCCTACACCTTCATCTGTCCTTCTTTTTTTTTTTTTTTTTTTTTTTTTCAGGCTCTCTGTCCAGATCCCAGGCTGCTCGGGTTTCCCAGGGAGTTAAGCCTTTGCAGTGACACTGGTGTGGCCGTCCCACCCAGGGCTGCTGCTCAGAGCCCTGAAGAAGCTCCTGCTGCGTCTCCTGGCTCTGCCATTGCCCTTTGCTATGGACTCAGGCATGCAGAGGTTCAGACAGCCTCTACGTGAGGCTAGATATAAATGGTGAGCAAATGGTGAGTTTATATTTCATTTGGAATTGGAAATTCCTAGGAAGGTCCTGGTGAGGTGAAATTTCTTATGACATTAGCCTTACCACCAGCCTTTCCTCTGCAAAAAGGGGTTCTTAAAAGCTGAGATATTTTTCCCCTTTGAGACTGTCCTCATTGCACTGAGGTTTGTGTTCGGTGTGAGAGCATAGCACTAGGTGTGTCTGCCTCTTGCTCTGGGGATGCCCAAGTTTCTGTCAGGCACTAAAACCTCCAAGCAAAAGTGTATATTGAAGTGCTGGTCTTTACTGAGTCTTGGAGATGTTCCCAAAAGGATCATTTTTTGTCTTAAGAAGATTATCTTAACTTTGGTTTGCTCTGCAGGCACTGAATTTACTTTGAATTTGTTTTTCTTAATTTTTTTTTTCTTAAATTGCCATTTACTTTCAAAGACTCAAAATCACACAAACCCTGAATGCTATCTGCACCCCTGTTTTGTATTTTGCATTTGAAATATGTAAATAGCAGGTGTTCCAAAGAGAATATAATTGTTTTACTATATGCCAGTGGTTTCCCCCTGTTTATTGGTATCAAATTTTCAGCAGGTCCATTCCTGCAATTCTAAAACTGAAATCAACACTTAAGGCTCATTACTCAAATGAAATAATTATTTTAATTTTGTCATACATAATACATAAAAATGTGGCATAAATTTACATATCAAGAAGAATCTTGTTTGCAAAAAAGATACCCATCCCCTTGTTATCATAAGATTGTTGTTGCTACAAAACCATGGGAGGTGCATGTGCAGAAGTTATGGTTGCCGAGCAACTATAACGGCACAATTTAGTGCCGAAGAAATGCAGATTAAAAAAAAAAAAAATACAAGAGAGCACTGGCAACATCAACAATCACCATGTTATTGCTCTTCCCCAGTAAGAGAATTATATCCTGTAATGAAAATTATTCAATATAAGGTCTGTGATATTGTATTAATTTTCTAAAATGTATTTGACTTGAATTTACTCTCAGTTTCTCAGTACTCCCCAGGATCATTATAATATCATCACTGGAAGCCAACTACTTGAGCATTATAAAAAGATTTTGCAAAGAGGATGGAAAGCATTAAGGACTGTGTGTTATCTCCAATTTATATTGTTTTCAGATTTAAAGAGAAGGAAATCCAGCCTATGATACAGGAGGTGACTCTCCAGTAAAGGAAATGGTGCCTTACCTTTCTTGGGCATTGTGGGATGCTTGAGGACTCGGCTTTTTGCAGACGTCCTTTTTGCAGTCCTTTGGGTTGGGGATGGTATTTTTGGGTAAGGGACTTGGTGCTCTCAAGGTCCTGGTGCTCATGTGCTTAGAGGGAGAAGAAATCCCAGTCAGCAATGGGGCTTTGCTTTGCAATGGAGATATACCTGCCCAGGCTCGCCTGGGCTGGGACCACTTGTGTGTTTTTTAGAAGATTAATCATTTTAAAATTGAATGAGATGAAATCAAATTATGTATGTAATCTGTATGGCAGGGGAAAAGCAAACTTAAAAAAGTAAGGCTTCAGCCTCATGTATATAGAGTCCTTCCATGGGAATTATTTGAGGAGGTTTGATTGAATCCATAAACCTTGAGCGAAATCCATGTTTTCCTGGGAGGCAGAGTATGGTATGTGATTGGCAACCCGGGGTGATCCCACGGGGAGGGTGCTACAGGGACCCACACCCAGGTGCACAGTGGGTGCCATAGGGGTACCCCAAGGCATATGGGTATACCGACTTGCCCAGAGCAGCTGCTGGAGGAAGCCTCAAAGGGGGAGTCTTCACCAAAGATGAGTTGTGACTTCTGGGGGCTGGTGACGCCAGTTTGCTCACCCCACATGACCTCCATCCTCTGCCCCCGTGTGATACTCCTGTACCAGGGAGCTTCCCCCTTCGGGGTAAGGGGCGGATCCAGCATGGTGCTGGCTCCCTTTCTTAGCCTACCTGGAAAGACTTTGAGCCATGTTTTAAACAAAATGAAGAAGTGTGGGTATTCTGTAACATGAAGGGCGGCAAGTGTTTGTCAAGTGAATAGCAGCATATATTTTTCTCACAAAAAAAAATGAACATCAGAAGTTATTTAAACAGTGTTCTTTATGGTTACTTGTATCGGAGGAATCTATATTACAAAACGTACTCTTTCTTTTGCTCCTGACGTAGTATAAGTTTATAAACACTCACCAATGTTTCAGATAATTCTTAACACGGGTTGTAAGTATTATTGGCTAAATGTTAGGGTGATGAAGCTATTTTGGCATAAAATTCCATCTTGATTCAGCTAGCATATTTTATTATTCAGTGTTGATGTGCAGTTTGCTTAGATTATCAGTAAGAACACAATGTTCTCAGACTAGTAAGTTATGAAATAATTATATATCATTCCACACCAACAGGAGTGGAGAAATTACACCTACTGAGTGAAATTGGTGCCCCATTTTTGCAGCAATCTGGGACCTGTTGTTTGGCATGTTTCACCTGTTCTTGTAAAAAGCTGGACAGATGCCTCTGTTTTCTTAATTCATAGAATATGATTGTATCTAAGGGGATCTGACTTGATTTTGCATGCATCTCAAACCATGGCAACCTCAAAAGTTTGGCCAATTCTTGTTTCAGCTTGAGTGCTAGCTCATATTTCTGCACTTTTCCAAGTTAGTCTCTGAAATGAAAATACGAGAATCTTTAAAACATATGGAACTGGAGCAGAGTATTTTTACCTTGTATTTATGTATTGAATATTATACCTCAGGCAGAGAAATGGTCTGGAGGTCTTTTCCAGCTCTGTTTATATGAGCCTATAATATCTACCCTTGTTCTTGACTGAGGAAAATTTTCTGTTCCAGCGATGCAGTTCTGTTTATGGCCATGAGAACCTCCTTTCCCCCTCCTTGTTCTGGTTTGTCATTGCCCAGGGCCTCTTCCAGAGGAGCTCTGCAGGGAGGGATCATTGTCTCAGCTCCTGGCCATGAATCAAAAGCAGCTTTAAGGAGCTATGCCCAGGGCTGGGCTTCCGGGGTTGCTGAGAAGGCTTTGGTCCTTGCCGTTGTGTGTCCCTCCTGGCCAGGCTTTCCTCCCATGGAAGCATCAGTTCTTGGACGTGTTGCATGATCCTCAAGAAAAGCCTCTAGACAAAAAAAGCCCATGTAGGAGTAATAATCAGTATAAATTTATGGTGTCAGGTGTATTAGAAGCATGCCAAGAAAAAAGACCTGAGTTGATTTCACTTTTCCTAATTGTGGATGTGATTGTAAAATATCTGGATCATATTGTTCTATCACAGAAAATCCAAATCCCTGCTGTCTGGATGTCTCTCATCAGGTTTACCTATATTTTCCAAGGGATGTCTTTGATTCACATTTTGGTGTTTGACTACCAGATATGTGAGTGGAGGGCTTTTTTTTTTTTTTTTTTGTTTAATTGCTGAATGATTTGGCTTCCCTGTTAGGGCCAATATAAGGGTTAATTAGGTAATTTTTATTTGGGTTGCAAATCCCCAGTGCCTAATCCTAATTATTCAGAATTAGCACCTACTATAAAAAGTCTATTTCATAACTACTTTTTTTTTTTCTTGGCTTGATCGCAAACACAATTTTGCAAGAAAAATATGTTTCTAATAATATACTATCATTTTCATATTTTAGTATAATAATTAAGTTAGTCCTAATTCAGCCCTAAAATCTAATTTTCATAAATGAAGCATCATCTAAATATTTAATTGCAGAGAGCAGATATTTCAGAGCAGGTGTTTAGGAGCCGGTAGGTGTCCCTGACATGTTGGCAGCTGTGCTACATTGCAACTGCAAGGCTGGGAAGTTTTGGTCATGGAATTGCTCCAAGCAGAGGAGATAAGTGGGGTGTGCAGGAGCAGGTGAAGCTCGCCAGCGCACAGCATCACACATGACTTTGCAGTCCTTTCTCAGCTGGAGCTACCCTTCAAGTCATGGTTTGAGAAGACTGAAGCCCCTGTTTTGCACGATGAGATCAATGCACAAAAAATTAGCTCAGAATCAGGTTCTTGCGGAGTATAACCTAATCGCTTGCATATGCTGTGTGGTTTCTACAGCAGCTTTTAGTTAACATGATGCAGTCATTTTTTTCTTCTAGGCTTCTGGTTTGCACATACACTTGTATTCACTTCCCGTCAACTTCTTGACTGCACTTGACAAGACCTGAGTCAGAGTGAGGTCCTCCAGCCATGGTGATCAGCCTTTACCTTCCCAACCGGGCAGTGAGGGCTGCTCCAGAGGTCCCAGAAGGACAAAAGGATGGAGGTCCAGAGGACAAAAGCCCCCCTGTCCTGTTGGGTCTCTTCTGTCCAATACCCCATTTGCGGTCTGCATAGCCCTGGTTTCAGATAAGGTGATCTGTGGGTAAGCAAATCGAATAAAACATGAGAGTAGACACGCTGAACAAAGTTCGGGGGCAAATTCATTGTTACAGCTCCCTGTTCTTTGAAGAGGGGATATAAGAACCAAGACTTCGCCTCTAAATAGACACTGTACACTAAAAAGGCAAGATATATATGTTACTGTGCCTCCCCCATTTTAGCTCCCATCATACGATACTCATACCTCAAGATGACCTTGGAGGCAGAGCAACATTGATTGTGGTGCTTAGCTACTCTGAGATGTTTGGCAGCTTATGATGTTGGACTTTAAAGTCTGAATTTGGGGGAATTTTACTGAATTTGGGAGCAGCAAGAGGTTAATAAAAATTCTTTGAGGTTGCATATGTGTTCAAGACATGCTGCAGATTTGGATACCTTTTCTTTTCTCTAAATTATAATGGGAAAGATTTTTAAAAGTTGTTTGTTGGTGAGCCATGAAATCCTGCTTTAGTTAAGCCCATTTTTAAATATAAGTAAATAGAAATATTTGCATTTAATGCTGAATGAAACTTAGGTTCTCTCTGTATTGAGTTCAGGGTGGGGGAGGCTGGTGTATTTATTTTCACTACAACTAGCAATAATAAACTTTTTTTTTTTTTAATCTCATCTTTGACCATGAAATGAATTTAAATGAACATATTAAAAACAAACAAACAAACAAAAACAGATTTGCCAAGAAGAATTTGGATTAGCTTCTAACATCTACAGTAGATTTTTCCCTCTGTTCCATCCCTGTGGTGCTGCCTGGCTGCAGGCTGGGCTGGGGCTCTGTTACTGAGGGACACCAGGCACCTCTTGATGTCAAAAATTCAGAAGAGACCTTTCATCTTCTCCATTTATCACCAGTGGCAACCTCCCATGGTTTTAGCCTCCTTGTGGCTCCCTGTGGCATCTCAGTGGGAGCTGTGTGGCTACCCAGCCCTTTATGCTGGGGGAGATTCCTGGGGATATTTTTTATTTTGGGTAAGCTCCAGCAGTTGCATGGTTTGCAGCAGACTCCTAAAATTTGGCAGGGAGAAAGCCTTTGGGCTGGAGAAATGCCTTTTCTGGGTCCCATGAAAGGCCTTTCAGGTTTAATTGAACTATAAACTGTTTTTAAAAAGCATCATTTCCCCCATCTCACTCCCAAGTCACAGGTGATTTTTGGTAAAATGCCAAAGAGGCTGACCTTTACCACTTGGGCCAGGACATCGGTAAGTCATGGGAGCGAGTGTGTTCCCAGACAGGACAGCGTCACTCAAACCCCGTGGTTAACATCCTGCCTCAGCATCCCCTAACACCCATAGGTGCTTCCTCCGGGGAGATTTCTGACTCCTGCAATGAAAAGAAGGTGAACAAGTGTGAGAGCCAAGCAGAGAAAAGCACAGAGAAAGACCTGGGCTGAAGAAATTAATTTTTTAAATAGCTGTGCATAAGGTGATTTGTTTTATATATTTCCTTAGAAACTAAACAAAACAGGAAATGACATAAAATTATGCTAAAAGGAAGTTATTTAGTTTGTATAGGCAAGGTCTGTATGTTAAGGAATGCCAGATTTACAGTTACATATGTCTGCAACATTATTTCTGCTCCCATGAGCACATGCATTACGATACAATCTTTAACTACATAATCGTGTAATATTTTCCCATTGCCTCTCTTTTAATATTAGGAGTTGGATACATAAGCGGGAAGAATCAGGATTGCATGGGCAATTGTAAAAATGGCATTTCTTAACTTTCAAGTACTTGGCTTTGCAACTTAAATAACTTTCTTCAAATGTAATTTTTTCATGTGTAATTATATATATCCAGTGTTGAATACCAGAAAGCAGTGGGGATTACTGGCAAGCTTTTGAAAACTCCTTAATTTCCTTACAGCAATGAACAGGAGACATCATATTATTTTCTGTAGATTTCCCAAAGAATTCCTCCATACTTTTTTTTTTTTTAATAGATACAGCTCTGAATAGATGACTGAAAAAAACTGGGTCAGGAAATATTGTAAATAATTATTATTGCATATTTTTAATCATTAAATACAGAGACATAGTAACACATTGTTGGAGCAGTGTGTAAATTTAATGCTGAAGAAATCGGGCTTTAATGAACATATGCTGACTTGGCCTCACAATCTTGCTTCATCTCCCCTATTAACTTCCTATGCACCCAGGAAACCTTTGGCTCACTGCCTAAATAACAGAAGAATAATTAGACTAGTAATTGAAGGATGCCAAGTCAAACTTCTAAGGAACTTATCTTTAACAACCACTCTGCAGCAAGTTTCCTACACTGCCTGGGATGGCTCTTCTTGAAGAATCATTTTGCAGACATCCAGTTCACATTTTCAAGAAAAATTAGTAGGTCAGGTAGTCACTAAAATGAACTCAATTACTATCAATAGTAAAACAGAAATAAATATCTCTTTTTCATGAAGTCTTTGGAGAAAACGTGAGTTTGCCGTGGTACAACATAATTTATCCTCTCATGTGCTCATCCGATACCTGTTGGACAGCCTTACTGGACCTTTTGAGTGGGGGTGAATGTATAATCTAGGATGTTCAGAAATCTGTTGAGTATCTGCGTCCAACAGCACTTTAAGTCTAGAATAACAGAATTAACTTGGAATTTACTGTGTTTTGACAATTAAATTATAGATGTTTAAAACTTACATTTGACCCATTTTAATAAATGTGGGTGTTACTTATATAGCTAGAGAAATATATTGGACTAATAATTAAAATATTCCACTCAAAAAGAAAATATAACATAGCACTAGTATTTGCTAACCAACCTTGACCCATCAAGACAATTTTTGCTGAAGAACAATGTCATTTATCTCATCACTCTACTGCTTCTTCCTCAGCAGGAACTTCAACATCAGTTTGTTGGTCCATATACGATGAATGAAGGATTGTTGTTTGCACCATCAGTTCCTGTTATGGGAATTCTTCCAGTTCTGTATACATATAGTATATATACTGCAGCACCAGTCAGGGTATTTCCAGGTGACATTTCAGGAGAAGAGTTGCCCCATTCCTCCTTGCTTTCCCTAGACCCAAGGACAGCTGTTCAGGAGCATTTATGTATGTTTGCAGGTGATCATTAGACTTAATTGAGGGTTATTCCTAAATTTTTCAATATTGTGCAGTACCAGGTCAGGTTACTATTTTATTTTATTTTATTTTATTTTATTTTATTTTATTTTATTTTATTTTATTTTATTTTATTTTTTATTATTATTGTTATTTTCATGTTTGGCTACAACTTTGAAGTTCAGAAGTTTATTTTATTGGCTAAAAAACAGGTACTAGCATACAGTAGGTACTGATTCCTTATTTTGACAAGTCAGTCCTGGGCCAAAGATGTAAGGGGAAGAATCATTGTGGTCAGCTTTGTGCAGCAGGTCTGCCAGGTTGCTCAAGTGTTAAAGTGGAGAGCCTTCACGTTTAACCAGAGCTAGCATTGTCTACTTGTAAAGAGAGGAGATCTATGTGAGTTTTTCTCATAATGTCAATTCATCTTTTAATAATGTTGAGGCGTGGAACCATATTCCAAGTGTTTAGTATCTTGGGAAATGAAGCAGAATATATTTTGTTGGTAATTTCTACAGCAGCAGAGTAAGTGTGGCGATAGCACTACAGCCAATTACCAGTTTCAGGTACTTCTATATTTAAATTTCTTCCCAGTTACCTCAGCATAATTAATAAATGATACTGCTTCATATTTTCAAGGAGATCCAGACAGCTGTACCGCATATCACTCCTTTCTTTAATATGCTGTAAAAGTTCCTCCTCCACACTCACTATTCTGTTGTTGTAATTAAGGATCTGCATCAGGAAATGCCATGCTTCAAACCTGAGTTTACTGCGTGCTTGACAGACTCCCACAGCTTCCTTCTTCAGCACTCATTTCCATCGAAAATGCCTCGTGAAACGAGCAGCACGTTCTCACAAAGACTAGCTTGATATGTAATGAGGATGCTGATTTTAAATGTGTTATTAAGGTCATATTCAATGCTGCATACATTTTTTTCTATTATATGGGAATCATTGCATAACACACTAGCTTAGTCCAAGACAAACCTGGTGAACTGTGTGGAAGACCCCTTTTGGTTTATTTTTTGTGCTCCAGGTGTGTGCATGAGACACTTCACCAGCATTAGGGGCATGGAAAGAGTCCAGTAATACTCGAACATCAAGCAGAAATAAACTTGTTTGTCATCTCTGAAATCAGGTCCAACGTGGTAGATTCATATTTAATGCATTGGCTAATGATCCATTTGTTCAGAATAAAAATACATGTACATTTACATGCCCAGTGCCCCCTTGTTTGCACAACTGTAGTCTTTCTGAATGTTTATAATTATGCTTATTCATTTCCTTTCTTTTTTTTTTTTTTTTTTTTTGTACTTTATATCACAGCCAAGCATGATCACACTCTTGCAGCGAAAGAACAGCCCAGAGCCCCAGATGAATTCCCTGGGGCCATGGGGGCTTGCGGGATGCTCCCAACACACCCATGCCATGGTGCCCTGCCTGTGCGAGGGGAAGAAAAGGTGACTAACGTGGTGCTGAAAAAGAAATGCCCCATCTACTATTAATGGGAGCGTCCTGATGTAGAGTAACATTATCTTGATCTCCCTTTTAGTCAGTCATATCTAAGGCTCTGGTAATTGTGACAGCTGAATCTCAGATTGTCTTTTTTATTTTTTTTTTCACTTTTGGAAAACAGGTGATTTTTCTGTCATTTTTCTGTCCACTCATTGCCATTCTGTCACCTTCCCTTATGCCCTCTGTCCCATCCCTGGTCGACTGCATCTTTGCCTCATCTTCTTGTGTTTTTTTTTTTTTTTTTCTTGTCTTGTGTGTTGTTGTTGTTTTCCTATATAACACACTCTATTTCTTTACCCTTATTTCTTGATTTTTCCATCCCTTTTTCTTCTCTGCTGCAGGCTGCCAAGTCTTTCTTCTTCTGATCTGGTCCTTCATCCTTACTGCTGGTGTTTGGATCACTTTTTCCTGCTTTCCTTCTTATCCATCTTCTTCAGAATTTTTTTCCTTTTCTCATTTCACCAAATTCTCCATCTCTCTCTCTCTCTCTCTCTCTTTTAATTTTTTTATTTTTTTTATCTCTGTTTCTTAGCAGCCTTCTTTATTCTTGTTTTTCCACCAGCTCAGAGCCCAGCACTTGGGATGGAACCAGCAGCTGAAGATGCTCAGCATGTGTGGCTCCTGCTGGAAAGCAGGGACTACTGGGTGGCCCTGATATGGCTTCAGGCTGACTCTACAGACTTGTGTTTCACTGAGTTCTCATTTGTCATTGTTAGTCCTTCCTTCCTCATTAGATAATTATCATCCATGCCACCTCCCTTTTCTAATCATTCCTTGAATGCTTAAATTATCACTACATCATTCAG